>NC_063332.1:134105976-134129276 GCF_021869965.1 Rhincodon typus | reverse complement strand
ATGCTGCTTGGCCTGCTGTGTTCATCCAGCCCTGCACCTTGTTGTCTTGGAGTCTAAACTCCCCTAGTTGTGTGTAAGTCTGATAACAGTCGGCAATCAGATGGTATGCTGGAAATTGCTGCAGGTTTTTTAAAAATATCAGCTAGTTTCTTTCTTCATGTGCATGAAGATTGGAGTGGAACCTGTTAGATGACTTGCATCAGACCACATCCACTAACTTTTTTTTATTCTTTCATGAGAAATGGATGTCGCTGTGAGCCAGCAATTATTGCCCAAAGGAGGGGAATTAATTTTTTGAACGGAGTCACTCCATTTACTTTAGACAGACACACAATGCCATCGGGGAGGGAGTTCCAGGATTTTGACCCAGCAACACTGAAGAAATGGCATATTTACAAGTCAGGATGGTGAATGCTAGGAGAGGAACTTGCAGGCAGCATTCCCATGTATCTGCTGCCCTCATCCTCCGAGACGATAGTGGCTATGGCATTGGAAGTTGCTACCTAAAAATCCTTGATGAACTGCTCCAGTGAATTTGCAGATTTTACTTGCGGCTATGATAAAGCATGGGTGATGGAAGGAGTGGATGTGGTGCTAATCAAATGGGCTGCTTTGTTCTGGAACGGCGTCAAGCCTGTGGAGTGTTGTTGGAGCTGCACTCATTCCCATTCATCTGGGCAAGTGGGGAGTATTCCATCACACTCCTGATTTATGCCTTGTAGATGCTAAATAGATTTTGGGGAGTCAGATGAGTTACTCCCTGCAGAATTTCTAGTCTCTTATTTATTTATTTAGCCAAACTAGTTCAGTTTCTGGTCAATGCCAATCCTAGGATGTCGACAGCGATTGATTCAGTGACAGTCATGTAACTGAATGTCAAAAGACTAAGGTTATATTCTCTCTTGTTGGAGATGGTCATTGCCTGGCATGCATGGGTCAAGCCCACGCATGGAACTTGTTCATGTCTCGCTGCATTTGGACATGGACTACTTCAGGATCTCAGGAATTGCTAATGGTGCAGAACATTGCAGTGAACATCCCCATCTGACCTTATAATGGAGGGAAAGTCATTGGTGAAGCAGTAGAAGATGGTTGAGCCTAGGACACTATCTAGAGAATGGCATGGAGCAAAGATGACTGGCCTCCAAATGACCTCAACCACCTTCCTTTGCATCAGGTATGACTCCAACTAGGGAGTTTTCTCCCAAATTCCCATTGACTCCAGTTTTGCTATAGATCCTTGATGTCACATTCTGCCAAAAGTGCCATAATGTCAAGGATAGTAACATTCATCTCACCTTTGAAATTTAGCTCTTCTTTTCCCCATGTTTAAAACAAGGCTGCAATGAAGTTAAGAGGTGATTAGCCATGACAGAACCCAAAGTGGGCATTAGTGGGCAGGGCAAGTGCTGTTTGAAAGCACTGTTAACAACATCTTCTATTACCTTATTGAAGGTCAAGAGTAGACTGATGGGCCGATAATTGACCAAGTTACTTTGAACTGTATTTTGTGTACAAGACACACTTGAGCATGTGTCGTAATTTGCAGTGAAGAGTCAACCACATTGCTGTGGGTCTGAAGCCACATGCAGACTAGAACAGGTAAAGATGGCAGATTTTGTAAAGGACGTCAGTGAACAAAATGGGATGTTACAACAATCAATCATCATCAGACATTTAATTCTAGATTTTTATCAAATTCAAATTTGACCATTTACCATAGTGGGCTTTGAAGCCAAACTCCCAGAACAATACCTGGTCTCTAGATTACTAGCCCAGTGAAAATACCATTATGTCATCCGCCTCTCCGTACTTGATTATACTTTGCAGTATGTGAGAAGCAGTATTAATGTATAAGAGTCTGGGTCTCTTCTTAATGGAAGTCATTATAGAGGCAGTAAACGTGAACTATGAATTTTCATTTCATCCCTCCACCTCTTAATTGGATTCCCACCACTTGACTAGAATCAGGAATTCCATTACCCACAGGGAGCATGTTCAACAAGAGCAATGCTATATTAAGTCTACACTTCAACCTAATGGATTCTGTTCATACAAGATTAACAAATGCAATTTCACACTTACCACCAGAGGTTCTTGAAGATGGATCAACAGCTAGAACAGCAACTTTATGACCCTTCCCTGTCAGCATCTTCCCAAATTTTTCAATAAATGTTGATTTTCCAGCACCAGGTGGACCAGACAGCCCTGAAGAGCAATAACTATAGTAAATTACTACAAGTGAGTTTCATTTACAACACAAATATGGATGCAAATTATTGCCTTGAAAGAGCACTAAATATTTCATATAATTGTCAGAAATATATTGGAAACGAAATTGCACAATCCTTTCAATTAGAAAAAGATCCTTACAACATTTAATTCACCATACAGAATAAAAATCATCAGGAGGATTAGGAATAAAAATTGTTTTTTCCCCCTCAGGCTGGGCTAAGTGTTTCATTGAGATAAGAATGCACCATGTATAAACCTTTTAACACAAATTAGGTTTCACACATTAGTCACATTTAGAGTCATGAGATGTGCAACACTTCGGTCCAACTCATCCATACCGACCAGATATCCTAGATAAATCTAGTCCCATTTGCTAGCATTTGGCCCATATTCCTCTAAATGCTTCCTATTCATATTCCTATCCAAGTGCCTTTTAAATGTTGTAATTGTATCAGCCTCCACCGCTTCCTCTGGCAGCTCATTCCATGCATGCACCACCCTCTGCGTGAAAACAGTGCCCCTTAGATCCCTTTTAAATCTTTCCCCTCTCACCTTAAACCTATGCTGCCTGGTTTTGGACTGCCCCACCCCTGGGAAAAGACCTAGTCTATTTACACTATCCATGCCCCTCATGATTTTCTAAACCTCTGAGGTCAACCCTCAGACTCCGATGCTCCAGAAAAAACATTGCCAGTCTATTCAGACTCTCCCTATAACTTTCTGGACTATCTTTTATGATCAATTAGTTTCAAGATATATAAAATTAAAAACGTAAACATGACAGCACACAATTCCAACCATGCCGATCTCCAAGAAAATCTGAGTACAGAAAGAATGGATAAGACCTCCATGTCGATTGGAATTGGATTTTTAAATTAGAAGACTCCCTCTGGACTGTTAGCACATGGAATCTATCTGGTAATTGTTAGTCACGTACATGAAGAACTCAAACATAAGGAGAGCAGAGCACAGACATATGTGGACAGGTTGAATAAGAGGACAAAAAACCTAATAAACGGAGCATAACATGGGAATTGTGACAGGTATAATAAAAAAAATCTGAATGGAGAACAACGGCAGAATTAAGATTATAGAAGGATTTAGATGTTCTAGAATATTAGTCACAAAAAGTTAGTATGCAAATAGAACAATTAAGAAAATTACTAACATGCTCTTTATTACATTACATAATACTTTTTATTAAAAAGAAGAATTTAACAAAAAGTGGAGGATATTATGCTTCAGTTTTAACAGGGATCACATCTCTGATACGGTGCACAGGCTTGGTATGATTTTTTAAAGGAAGGATATAAATCTGTTGCAACCAGTTCACAGGAGGTATACTAGGTTGATACCTAGAATTAGTGGTATCTGATGAGGATCAGTTGGACACATTGGGCTTGTTTCCATGGAGTTTAGAAGAGGAGTAACTTGATACAAGTGCAAAAGATCCTATATGGTCTTGACAAGGGGTACGAAAAGGCTGTACTCTCTTCTGGGCAACTCCATAACTTGGGAACATTATTTTAAAATAAAAAAACATCCTTTAGGATGAAGATTGGGAATGTTTTTACCGCCTCTCAGAGTTTTAGGACTTTGGAACTTTGTCTTGGGAATCAGTAAAGGCAGGATTATTGAATAGCTTAAAGATGAGTAAAGTGAGGGAATTAAAGGTTATCAGATGTAGATAGGAACATGGAATTCAAAACAAATAGTTCAACCATGATCTTATCGAACGGAAGAGCAAGCTCCAGATGCGGAGAAGTCTCCTCACTTCTATGACAGCATCTGGCCTACTTTATTGGTACTGTATTCATCACCTTTAACATTCTCCCATTCCACCAGTGACACATGATAGCAGTAGTGTGCACTAACCATATGATACATTGCAACAAAGCTCCAAATACACAATCTCCACCACCTGGAAGGACAAGGATAGTAGATGCACAGGAGAAATTCCATTTGCTAGTTCCCTTCCAAACCACATCTTAAATTTAATCAATATGCTGGAATCCACTGCACTCTGGCACAATGAATTCTACAGATTCATGATCCTTGGAGAGAAATAATTTCTTGTTTTTATTTTTAAATCTGCTACCCCCTATTCCTAAAAGCATGACCTCTCATTCTAGATTGTCCCATGAGAAACCATCCTATGTCTACCCTGTCAATCCTTTTTAGCATCTTATAGACTGTCTGTGTGGAGTCTGCACATTCTCCCCATGTCTACATGGGTTTCCTCCCACAGTCCAAAGATGTGCAGGTTAGGTGGATTGGCCATGCTAAATTGCCCATAGTGTTCGGGGAGGTGGAGATTAGGGGGATGGGTCTGGGTGGGATGCTCCGAGGGTCAGCGTGGACTTGTTGGACTGAAGGGCCCATTTCCACACTCCAGTGATTCTACAATTCCACGATACCTCAATTAGATCTCCTTTCATTCTTCTAAACTCCACAGAATATGAGCCTACACTGCTTAACCTCACTTCATAAAACAAGTCCATCATTTACATGCTTCAAATGAGGGAATCAAAATCGTACACAATTTTCCAAAGTGGGGTCTCATGATTGCTGTACAGTTGCAGCAATATTTCCCTACTTTTTTACTCTATTCCTTTAGCAGTAAATGCTAAAATTCCATTTGCCTTCCTTATTACCTGCATATTAGTTTTCTGCACTTCATGCACAAGGATATACAGATTTTTCTGCACTGAAGCATTCTGAAATTGCTCTCCACTTAGGCAAGTTTCATTTCCATTCCTCCAAACAAAACAGATCACTTCACACTTATCCACATCATATTTATCTGCCAAATTTTGGTCCATTCACCTAACCTATCCATATCCATTTGTAAATTTCTTATTTCTTCATTGCAACTTAATTTCCCATCTATTTTAGTGTCATCTGCAAATCTGGCTATGGTACTTGCCATTCCCGTATCAAAGTCATTAATATAGTTACATCTTGCCCACCAGAGAAAGACAATTTATCCTGACTCTGCTTTCTGTTGATTAGCCAATCTTCTAGCCAAGCTAACAGCTACCCCAAACCCACGTGATCTTACCTTGCGTATTAACTTTTTTGTGCAGCACCTTATCAAATGGTTTCTGGAAGTCCAGATATACTACATTTACAAGATCCCCATTACCCATATTGCTTGTTACATCTTCAAAGATCTCTAGTAAATTAGTCATATATGATTTACCCATCATAAAACCATGCTGATGCTTATGGATTGTAAGCTAACTTTCCAAATGCCCTGTTATTGCTTCGTTAACAACGGATTCTAACATTTTCCCAAAACAATAAAACTAACTGGTCTGTAGGTTCCTACTTTCTGCCTCCCACCCCTTTTGAATAAGGATGTCATGTTAGCATTTTTCCAAACCTTTGGAACCTTTCTCACATCCAGGAAATTTTGGAATTTTACAACCATGGATTGACTTTTCACTTCTTTTAAGAGCACAGGGTGGAGGCCAATAGGCATTGGTGCCTTGTCTGTCTTCAATTTCAGTTGTTGACTCCATACTTTTTTCCTGTTTTCTGCCAGTCAACCAATCTTCTTCCCTGCTAATATGTTAACACCTACAGCATGAGCTTTCATTTTCCATAATAACTTTTAATGTGATATCTTGTCAAATGTCTTCTGGAATCCAATAAAGTCTCTGGGGTGGCATGGGAGGCAGGAACTCTCGTAGTATTTAAGTAGTATCTAGACTGACATTTAAAATGCCAGGGCATAATAGGCTATGGACCAAGTGCCGTTACATGGGATTAGTGTAGGTTGGTGTTTGTTGATCAGCAGAGACATGGTGGACCCAACGGCTAGTTTCTATGCTGCATTACAATGAAATTTACAGGCTCTCCTTTATCTACTGCACATGGTACTCCTACAGGGAAATGTAATAAATAAGGTCAGAAGTCACATGACACCAGGTTATAATCCAACAGGTTTATTTGAAATCATAAATTTTTGGAGCGCTGCCCCTTTGTCAGGTGAAGTGCATAAATAAATAATAAACACAGACTACCCTTTCACAAAATATTACAAATTCTTCCCAATGCCTTCAGGTTTTCCAAGTGCCCAGTTATGACCACTTAAAACTTTGCAGAGTCAATAGGACTGAGTTCGTTATTGTTGTTTTCAATGCCTAGGTTGGCCTTTGTTCGTCCAACTTTTGAATTCTGTAGTGGTTTGATACAACTTGAGTTAGTTGCTAGGCCATTTCAGAGGGTACTTAATAGTCAACTAAATTGCAGTGGGTCTACAGTAAGACAGAGGCCAGATCAGACAAGCATGGCAGATTTCTTTTCCTAATGCATTTCCTTCTGTGAAGAATGCTAGTGAACTGGATGTGGTCCCATTGCACCCCACCCCCATTGAGCATACCGACTATGAGCCATAACTGGGTCTAAAGTCACTTGGTTGCATGCGGATGGTTAGGAGGGGAGGGAAGAGAAGGCAGAAAGAGAGGCGGGGGGATGGGTGATGGGATGGATGCAGGGGTGGTGTGATGTGGTGGTGTGTGTGTGTGTGTGAGAGCGCGCGCGACGGGGGGGGGGGGGGGGGGGGGGGGGGCGGGTACACAGAGAAACTAGGACCACAATATTTACAGGAGATTCAACAGTTAGGGAATATACATGCCTTTCTTATATTGCAGCCTGACTCCAGGATGGTATGCTAACACCTTGGTGCTACGGTCTTGAACATCACTGAGCAGCTGCACAAGATTGAGAGTGGATGAACAAATAGGTGAGTGAGAGTGGAGAAATGGTGCAGGAGGTAGGCCGAGATTCTTGTGGGATTAGGACCAGTTGTATAAAACCTTGGTGTAACCAAACCTGGAATATTCTATGGAGTTTTAACTCCTTTACCTAAAGAAGGATGTGTGTTCCAGAGAGGGAGCACAGTACAGGCTCACCAGACCAACTCCTGGAACACTGGGATCACTGGAGACTGAAACTGTATTTGCCAGAATTTAAGAATGAGATGTGATGTCATGCAAACTAACTAAATTCTAAAAGGAGATAGTAAGTACTGCTGATGCTGGAGTCCAAGATAACACAGTGTGGAGCTGGAGGAATACAGCAGGCCAGGCAGCAGAGGAGCAAGAAAGCGGACGTTTCGGGTCGGGACCCTTGGGTGAACATAGAAAGCATGTTTCCCCTGGATGGGGCATCTAGATCCAGGGGTCAGTGTCTCAGAATACAACACAAGTCATTTAGGACCGAAGCAAGGAGAAATTTCTTCACTCAGAGGGAAGTGAACTTTGGAATTCTCTACCCAGAGGACGGTGGAAACTTAGTCGTTAAGTTCGCTCAAGACAGATATTTCCAGATTTCTAGATACTAACAACAAGAGATAGCGTGATAGTGTGGGAAGTGATGAGGTGGTAGACGATCAGCAATTATCAAGAATGGTGGACCAGGTTCAAGAGGCTCAATTATCTACTATGTTCCTATGTTTTGGAGCAGATAATCTGGACTGGTTGCATCTCTAAAGAGCCTGGACTGATATCTCAATGGAAGGGCTTATTAGTGGGTTGGGTAGAATTTAAACTAGATAGTCAGGTGGGTGAATGGGAACCTGAACGTGCATTAAGGAACAGAACCAAAGCTGGAACAGAAAGCACGCAATTAATGACTGAATGTGGACAATCAATGCTATAAATGGACATGACAGCTTTTCAGTTATTAATAGTACATTTCAACTCAAAGAACCTAATAAGACAAATTACATGTGGCAACACATGGGCATCAAAATATATCACAGCTGTTGAAATGTGGCTCAATAAAGGACAGGAATGATAGTTCAAAAATCTTTGTTACAGAATTCTCAAAAGTAGTAAAACGTAGGATTAAAAAAAAATGAAGAAACCAGCAATCATGGGTATGAGAAAAGAGAAGCTAGATATGCTCATTTCATGCTCCTTCTGAGTCGAACTGAGGAACAACAAGAGAGCAATTACTTTGCCGAGAATATAGAACAGACTTCTAAATAGATGGAGGTACCACAGAAAACACGTAAGCAAATTTCTGAGAAGTGTAGAAACAAACTGTCATAATAGTAGGAGATCTCTACCACTCATGTGAATTGGGAGAAAATCTGTGGCAAAGTGGAGTATCCCACCCCAACACTTGATGATCAGGGAAAGTGCTTTAATACATAACCAAACAGATTAAGATATTCCTGGTTAGCCACATGAAGGAAAGAAACTTAATTACCATTACTAACAATTGCTTCAGATTACTACACATGCAAAAGTGCATGATGCAACAGCAACTCAGGCTTTGAAAGATCCATAACACCAATGTTACCAATGTGAACTGGGATGAATTCAGTGTAAAAGGTTTAGGAAGTGCAGATTTGTTAAAATGCATTGGAGAGAAAATTTTCAGCCAGTTCCCATCAAGCCCATTGCAAGAAGGGGTGGTTCTGGATTTTGTTTGTGGGACAGTGGGGCAGATAGAGAGGATCAATAGTAGAGTGTTTAGTCGTGGTGAGCACAATTCAGTTAGATTTAAATGAAGTTATGGAAAAGATAGAAATAGGCCAATAGTAAAAGATTTAAACTGGGGACAGGCCGATTTTATTAAGCTGAAATATGAGGCAATGAACATGGACTGGGAACAGATACTTGAAGATAAGCTTGTTTCAGAGTAGCGGGAGATATTCAAGGATCAGCATAACAGGATCCCACAATGAAAATGAGAAACAAACTTTCTACATCTAATCTGCAGGTAAGACGCTGAACTTTAGGCATTCCTGGATTTTAAAGAGTATCTAGAATAGGAAAGGGCAGGAAAATAAATTTTTTATCAGTTCCAAAACTCAAAGCCTAGAGCGTAAAAAGTGTCAGAGTCAAATTAAAGGAAATTACGAAAGCAAAGGATGAGGATTGAAAAATATTTGGCAAAATAAACGAAAGCACAAGGTTTTATTAATATATAGATAAAGCATAACCAATAAGAGTAATGTTAACTAGAGACCAAAGGTTAACTTTTATGTAGAGCTGGAAGATGTGGGCATTGTTCTTGTTAAATAGGTTTGTTTCTGTTACAAAAAAAAAGGACAAAACAGGCATTTTAGTTAAGGATAATAAAATATGAGATGACATAAATGTAATAAGAAAGATAATATTACTTTGCATCCTTGAAGGTGTATAAACCACCAGGACCAGATGAGACGTATCCTAAGTTATTAAGAAAAGCGTGGAATTAAACACAAGTTGATCATCATTTTACAATCCTCTCTAGATATAGGCATGGTGCCAGAGGACTGCTAATGAAATAAGAAGGGAGAACGGATAGCCAAATAATTACAAACCAATCAGCCTAAACCCTGTGACAAAACATTGGAAAGAAAATTCCAATATTCCAGTAGAATACCTAAATAATTAAAGGACAGTTAGCATGCATAATAGCTTCTAACAGAGGGTCACATCTGACTAACTGGATTGAATATTTTGGAGCTAGCAAAGATGGATGACGTTGGCAGTGCATTTGGTATGGTATATATGGATTTTAGCACGATTTCATCAATGTCCTGCATGGCTAAACAGTCAGAGAATTAAGCTCAAAGGATTCAAGAGTAAGCAATGACTAATATTTAAATTGGCTCAGTGACAGGAAGCAAAGAGTTATAGTCAACTAACATTTTGCCTGACTGGAAGACCATTTCCAGTGGAATGCCATACAGTTCAGAACTGGGTTCCTTCTATTTTGGTAGATAGATGTGCTTTGGACATAAAAATGCATGGGGCAAGATGAACATGTTTATAGATTATGTGGAAACTGGCCGCAGGAAAGACGGTCAGCAACAAAGCAACAGTCCACAGGAAGTGATCAATGTACTAATCAGATGAATAGAACAGTGGCAAATGTATTCAATCCAGAAAAGTGAAATGTTATGCAGTTAGGAGAACATTCAGATTAAGGGAATATATTTAAATGTAGCACTTCTGAAGAGTGTGAATTATGAACCCGTGAATGGAGCAGACTATAAGGAAAGTAAGTGACGGTGATGAGGGAGTCAGCAGACGCAGCACTCAGCTAAGGCCGGGATAACGGGCTGCATTCAGCAGAGGCTGAAGTTTAGACTGGAGAGGGAGAGGATGTTGCTGCAAGTGGATTGTGGGGGTAAAACGAAGCTGAAGGAAATAACAAATAAGCAACCAAAGGCCAGTTAGTTTACGGTCTGTTATTGGGAAAATGGCCAAAAGTTTTAATAGCAGGAAATTTCAAAAGACATAATATCAACAAAGTCAGCATGGCTTCATGAAGGGGAATTCATACGTGGCAAATTTAGAAGAAGTCTTTGAGGTGGTAACAAGTAGGACAGAAAACACAGAAGCAGTTGAAGGTAATATATTGGAATTTTCAAAAGGCATTTGATAAGGTTTCACACTTAGAAAACTTAAAAAGAGCCCATAGTGTAAGAGGCAGTATATTAGCAGAGATAGAGGACTGGCTAATGAGTAGAGGACAGTGTTAGGATAATAGGGACATTTTCAAGATGACAAAGTGTAACTATTGGAGAACCACAGGAATCTGCGCTGGGGCCACATAAACATGTGACTTGTTTAAAGTAAGTGGATTACACAAAAATAAGTGGAAAGGCAACTGGTAAGGATGACATAAAGAGTCTGCCAAGGGATATTGACAGGTTAAGCGAATGAGCAAAATGTTAGCAGATGGAAGTCTGCACTTTGGCAGGAAAAATTGAGGAGCTGAATACATTTAAATGGAGAAATACTGCAGACAGCAACAGCACAGAGGGATCTGGGAGTCCTTGCACAAATAAATTACAATAAACTAGCATACAAGTAGAGAAGGCAATAGGGAAAGCAAACGGAATGTTGGCCTTTAGTTCAAAGGAAATTGAATTTAGTAATAGGAAGGTCTTCCTAAAACTAGGCAGGCCATAGTTAGAATACATTGAACAGTTTTGGGCATCTTACCTAAGGGAAGATACAGTGGCATTGGAGGCAATCCAGCACACATTCACTACGCTGATTTCAGGTTTGGAGGGAATGTGAAGAAGTTGAACAATTTGGGCCTGTACTAAATTGAGTTTAGAAGAATAAGGCAGTGTTATTGAAATATACAAGACTGTTAGGGGGCTTGACAGCGTACATGTAGAAAGGTTGTTTCCACTTTTGGATGAGTCTAGGATTGAACAGTATAATTTGAGAATGAGGACTTGCACATTTAAGACAGTCATGAGGAGGAATTTCTTCTCAGTGGGCAGTGAATCTGAAAAACTCTTTACTGCAAAGTGCTGTAGAGGCACACTTTGGGTCTAATTATGACAATCCTATTTATTTTAAAATAGTTATAGAAAGGATAAGCATTCAATAAAAATTAAAGCTTTTAATTGGAGTAAGGCAAACTTTAATGGTACGAGGCAAAAACTTTCAAAAGTTGTTTGGAGTAGACTGTTCGCAGGTAAAAGGGATAGCTGACAAGTGGAGGCTTTCAAAAGTGTGATAAAGAGAGTTCCGAATCATTACGTCCCTATTAAAGTGAAAGGTATAGCTAGTAGGATTAGAGAACAATGGATGAATAACGATATTGAGGTTCTAGACAAGAATAAAAAAGAACGACATATTAGATATTGACAACTACATTCAAATGAATCTCTTGAACAGTACAAAGAGTGTAGGGGAATTCTTTAGAGGGAGGTCAGGAAGACTAAGAGGATAGGAGATTGCCTTGGCAAATAAGGTTAAGGGCAATCCAAAGAGATTCTATAAGTACATTAAGAGTGAGTGAGAGCGAGAGAGAAGGCTCCCCTAAGATCAAAGAGGTCGTCTTTGTATTGAACCTCAGGAGATGGTAAGAGATAGTAAATGAATATTTTGCATCCATTTTTAATGTGGAGAAAGAAACAGAGGCCACAGAACTCAGGGAAATAAATATTGATGTTTTAAAAACAGTCCACATTACAGAACAGGCAATTGCTGGAGTTTTTAGAAAATATAAAAAAGTGGATAAATCTTCAGGACCTGATCTAGTGCGTCCCAGATGTTGTCAGGAGTTAGGGAGGAAATTGCAGGGCCCCTTGCAGAAATATCTGTATTATCTACAAGTCCGGCTGATGTGCTGGATGAGTGGAATGTGGCAAATGTTGTGCTTTTGTTTAAGAAGGGAATTTAGGAGAGGTCTGGGAACTATAGACCTGTGAGCCTGACATTGGTAGCAAATAAATTGTTGGTGGTGATTCTGAAAGATAATAGGGTTTATATGCATTTGGAGAGGCAAGGAATGATCAAGGGCAGTCAGCATGGTTTTGTGAGAGGAAAATCGTGTATCACATAATTAAATGAGATTTTTGAAGAAGTACCCAAGATAATTGATGAGGGCAGAGCAGTAGACATTATTTACTTGGACTTTAGTAAAGCATTTGAAAAAGTTCTGCATGGTAGACTAATTAGTAACATTAGATCACATGGGATTCAGGGTGAGCTTGCCAATTGGATACAAAATTGGTTTAATAGCAAGTGAAAGAAGGTGGTAGTGGAGAGTTGTTTTTCAGACTGGAGGCCTGTGACCAGCAGTGTTCTACAGTGATTGGTGCTGGGTCCACTTTTGTTTGTCATTTATATAAATGATTTAGATGAAAATACAGAAAGCATGGTTAGTAAGTTTGCAGATGATACCAAAATTGGTGGTATAGTTGACAGTGAAGAAAGTTATTTAAGATTACAAAGAGATCTTGATCAATTAGGTCAGTGAGCTGAAGAGTGGCAGATGCAGTTTAATTTGGATTGCATTTGGTATTGCAAGGTATTGCATTTTGGTAAAACAGACAAGGGCTGGACTTATACAAATAAAAGTAGGGCCTTGGGTAGTGTTGTAGAATGGACAGACCTGTGGGTTCAGGTCCATAATTCACATATAGATAGGGCAATTAAGAAGTAGGGTAGTACGCTTGCCTTCAGATCTTTGAGTATAGGAGTTGGGACGTTATGTTGAAGTTGTACAGGAAGGATATTATTAAGCTGGAGAGGGTTCAGAAGATAGTTACCAGGATGTTGCCTGGAATGGAGCTTGAGTTATAAGGAGAGGCTGGGACTTTTTCCACTGGACTGTAGGAGGTTGAGGGGTGACCTTATAGAGGTTTATAAAATCGTGAAAGATGTAGATAAGGTGAATGATAAAAGTGTCTTTTCCCTAGGGTGGGGGATTTCAAGACTAGGGCCATATTTTTAAGGAAAGAGGAGAAATATGTAAAAAAAGACATGAGTGGCATCCTTTTACACAGTAGTTTGCACGTGAAATGAACTTGCAGAGAAAGTAGTAGATTTAGCAATTACAATGTTTAAAAGACATCTTGATAAAGTACTTGAATAAGCAATGTTTGGAGGGATATGGGCCAATCGCAGGCAGGTGGGGCTAGTTAGTTTGGGATTATGATCAGCATGGACTGGTTGGAGCGAAGGGTCTGTTTCTGTGCTATATGACTCTATGGAGATAGACGAAATTTTTAATTAAGGGAATCAAGGGTTATGGAAAAAAGTCAGGAAGACGGAGCTTAGGATCATCTGATCAGTCATGGTCTCATTGAATGCCAGAGGAGACTGGAGTTGAATGCCTACTTCTGCTACTAGGTCCTGCTATCTAATACATATGGGGAGGAGGCCAGCCCCAGATGGGCATGGGCCAACAAGCAGGCACCTGCAGAGGCAGCCACCATGAGTCTGGCTCAGGCAGGGCAAAAGGCTGTAAGATAGCTGAGAAAGGTGAGCTACAAGGCTGTGAGAGGGAGACTGCAATGGAAAGAGAATACTTTTTAAACCCATGAAACAAAGGAATGCTGAGCTGTTTGGATTCCAAGGAAAAAATTTTAATCATCAAAGTCACGAATTCCTTGAAAATAAATGTGGAATCTCCAGTTTAGGCTTCATAATTTCAGGAGGTAGTATACTTGGAAAAAATGTCATAGAACCCACTGTAATTGTTGATGGTTAAATTTAAATCTGAATGTATTATAAAAAAGGTCTAAGTACCAGGTTTAAACTGTTCCAGGTTTGTGCAAAAGAAATGGGACTTTATTTATAAACCAGTAAGGTCACAGCTAATTAAGTATGATTACATTGATAGTTGTCATAGTTTTTCACAAACTGTTTGATTAAAAACCTTTGTTGCTAACTTATATCTGTTGTCTTGTACCATTTTAAACTGTGGTATCTAGGAAACTAATGCTTTCATTGCATTGCAGCTTTAAGTTTAAGGGAGAACTGATTGACAATAGTGACAATTTCTTCTAATTCTGTTTCTGTACAACTGTAGATCCCCCATAAGTCAACACAAATAGAGAAGGCATTGTTACTGCATGACTGCATCACCTAACAAATGAATTAGTGGCAATGAAAAAGGGAGTCCCTGAAAATGAAAAAGTAGCCATTGAGAAATCTCAAGAGTAGCTGTCAAAAATAAAAAAACTTGACCACTGGAGAATTGAGTATATCAATAACAGTATTGCCCAGAATCATAGTAGTTGCAAAACAGGAAGCCATTTAGGCCACTTTATCTGGTGCCACTCCCAGCTTTCTCCCCACAGCATCTTCATGGTTCCTTCAAATGCCTTACTTGAACATGCCTCCACAGCATTCTCTGGCAATGTATTTAAGATTCCAACCACTTTCTGCATGAGATTGCTTACTTCATGACTCCATTTCTTCCTTTACAATTACCATAAAATTGTATCCCTTTGTCCTCAATCCTTCTACAAATGGGAGTAGAGTAGAGTATTGATAGAAAACAGAAAAACTGTTATCTAGATACCTATTATTTTTGAACAGTCAGTTTTAAAATATGGAAAGAACACCTTCAGCCCATCATGTCGGAGCTGCTTGCTAAGCAGCAATCTGTTTTAATCAGATTTTCCAGCACTTGGCCCATACGCTTGAATTCTATGGCATTTCAGATATTCATCTGAACACTTCACAAATGTTCCTATCTCTACAATCCTTTCAGGCAGTGAATTGCATATACTCCCCATCCTATGGGTGAAATCTTTCATCCTCAACATCTTGGCCCTCATCTTAAACCTATGCCCCTGCATACTGACCCTTCTAAGAGGAAAATGCTTCTAACTATCAACGTCTCTCAATTTTGAACACATTAGTTGCAGCCTTCTCTATTCCAAGGAAAACAAGCCCTGCCTATCTAAGTAAAAACCAAAAGAACTGCAGATGCTGTAAATCAGGAAAACAAAGTTGCTGGAAAAGCTCAGCAGGTCTGGCAGCTTCTGTGAAGGAAAAAAACAGAGTTAATGTTTCGGGTCCGGTGACCCTTCCTCAGAACCGGACCCGAAACGTTAACTCTGTTTTCTCCTTCACAGATGCTGCCAGACCTGCTGAGCTTTTTCAGCAACTTTGTTTTTGTTCCTGCCTATCTAGTCTCTCTTCATAGTTGAAACACTACTGCCCAGGTAACATTCAAGTGAACATCCTCTGCACCCTCCCAACATACTTTAATTATATCTTTTATCAACTCTCCTCTGAGCCTCTTCCAAGGAAAGCAGCCCAAACTTCTCCCATTTACGTAACTGAAGTTCATCACCCCAGGATCATTGTTGTTAGGGCTGCAATTATGATCATAGAGCAATGAATATGCACACAAAAGGAAAAGAACTGTACTGCAATGACAATACTCAGCGACAGAGTGGCAGCCACAGCAAATATGGGAAGGACCAATACACAGTGTTAGAAATGACCCCTTTAATCCAGGAACTGCAGCAAGATAATGTGAATTTGATTTGGGATAAGAGTGGCAAACTGCATAACCTGGAACATCAGATAAATCTGTTATTTTATAATACAAACTGCAGCATTGCCATATTCTACATAAAGTTTAATCTAGGTCGCACCATTCCTTTACATGATCCAATTTGTACTACGTTCTTCTGCATAAAATATAGGAACTGGAGAAATAGGAATAGTGCCAATTATTTTAAAAAAAACCAAAGGCAGGGTAGTTTGCACTTGTGCCAACATCACTGCACGTGGTGACAACAGCAGCATATGTGTAGACAAATATCAAAGTTTGTTGCAACCAGTCAACATCACTGGCCCCATCTGCACGTGCCAACAGTGGTCATTTTAGTAGTCAAAGTAACAGCTCCACTTTGTGACTCTTTTCTGCACTCTAATGCCTTCACATCTTTCCTAAAGTGTGATGATAAGAACTGGAAATAATACGCTAATTGAGGCCAAACCAATATTTTATACACGGTCAGCATGACTTAATTGCATCTTCAGGACCCTTTTAACGAAGCGGAGAATGCTGAATCATTTTACATGCACTCTCAGGTTATCAAACAGCCCAGGTTTCTCCATTCCTGTATCCCCTTTAGAACTGTACTCTATATTTTATGTCCACATTCCTCTGACCAAAATGCATCATACAATCAGAGTCATAGAGCACGGAAACAAACCCTTTGGTCCAACTCATCCATGCCAACCAGATATCCTAGATAAATATAGTCCCATTTGCCAGCATTTGACTCATATTCCTCTAAACTTTTCCTGTTCATATGCCCATCCAGGTGCCTTTTAAATGTTGTAATTTTACCAGCTTTCACCACTTCCTCTGGCAGCTCATTCCATGAATGCACTACCCTCTGCATGAAAACAGTGCCCCTTAGATCCCTTTTAAATCTTTCCCCTCTCACCTTAAACCTATACCACCTGGTTTTGGACTGCCCACCCCTGGGAAAAGACCCAGTCTATTTACACTATCCGCCCGTCATGATTTTATAAACCTCTACGAGGTCCCCCCTCAGCCTCCGATGCTCCAGGGAAAACAGCACCAGTCTATTCAGCCTCTCCCTGCAGCTCAAATGCTCCAGCCCTGGCAACATCCTTGTAAATCTTTGCTGAACCCTTTCAAGTTTCACAATATCCTTCTTATAGCAGGGCAACTAGAATTGCACACAGTATTCCAAAAGTGACTTACCCAATGTCCTGTACAGCCTCAACAAAACCTCCCAACTCCTATGCTCAATGCACTGACCAATAAAGGCAAGCATACCAAACACCTTCTTCACAATCCTATCTACCTGCGACTCCACTTCCAAGGAACTATGAACCTGCACTCCAAGGTCTCTTTTGTTCAGTAACACTCCCCAGGACTTCACAATTAAGTGTATAAGTCCTGCCCTGATTTGCTTTTCCAAAATGCAGATCCTCACACTTAACACTCTGTGCATTAAACTTTATCTGCCACTGGGTTCACCTATTTCACCAAGCAGTCAATGTCTTTTTGAAGTTTTAATACTACTTACGGTTCACAATCCTTCCAACTGTCATATCTGCAAATTTTGAAATTATGCTATGCACACCAATTACCTAGGTCATTAATGTATAAGAAAAACAAATGCCACTACTAGGTTGCCAGTCACTCAGCCAACTTTTTATCTGTGACACTACTGTCCTGTTTATTTTAAGGCCTTAATGTGTAGAAGTTAACTATTGGGCCTACTGAGTCTGATCTGTCATTCAATGTCTTCATGGCTGATGTGATAATCCTCAATTCGACTTTCCTGTCTTTTCCTAATAATCCTTGATTCCCTTATTGATTAAAATCTCATTATTGACACTAATGAAAGATCCTGCCTCGGCAGCTCTACACAGTAAAGAATTCCATAGATTCACTAATCTCAGAAAAAAATTCCTCTTCATTTTTATCTCAAATTGATGACTCTTTGCTCAAATTATGCTCTCTGGTTTTAGATTCTTCCTCAAGGGAAAACAATCTCCCAGTATCTACCCTATCAAATACACAAAGAATATGTTTCAATAAAGTCTCTCATTCTTCAAAACACAAATGAGTATGTGCCCAACATAGCCAAACTCTCAAAAAAAAATCTCTTTATATCCAAGATCAATCTACTAAAGGTGATAACTCTAGTCACAAATGTTATGCAGCACTTTAACAAAAAAAAAAATTGGCTCTAAAGAAAACAATCCAGTTTACCCAGTATTTTCTATGTAAAATAAAGGTGCTGAAAGGAAACGTAATTGAGCTGTATAAAGCTAGGGAGGTCCACATACAGTGGAAACACCCATTTCAATTACTATAAATGTCAATAACCCGGAAGCATAGATTTAAAGTAATTGGAAGGAAGATGGAGTGTGGTGCAGAGTCATGATCGCATTGCCAAAAAGGGCCATAAAGACAGAAGGCCTCGTTGCATTTAAAAACACTTTTGAAATCGATAACGTACAGCGTCAGGGACCAAGCATTGGAAAATGAGATTCAGGCTGCGTTATGTTTGCGTCTGTTGAAAAGTAATAATGAGCCAAATGATTTCTTCCATGGAAAGTTTTTTTTGTTTCTATCAACATTACCCGACACCGAATGATAAAGAGCGGTACTGACCCACTCTAAAGGACAGCGGCTTCCCTCCATTCGGACGCTCTCGCTCCTTTTGACAGGTTAATATTCTCTGCAGTAGTAACCGAGCCAAACACTTCTTGTGTTTGTGAGACGACTCCACTAGGGTGATCGCCTCCGCCAGGCATGATCTCTGTCCACCCAGCAGTCCGTCGATCAGCCGGTCAAGCAGCTGCTTCTCCCACTCAGACAGGGTTTCGGACAACAGCAGCTGTTGTCCTGCCAACACGGCTCCGCTGCTCCGGCTCCTACGTTGCGCTCGAGCTGGTTTCCAGCGAGAGGCCTCCTGCTGCTCGCCCGCAGTGCCTATCCGGGATACCGGGTTCAAGCACGAGGAGCCAGCACACGCCGAACTGAAATTCCTGAGCACTGCGAGACTCCAACGGCTCCTGCACAACAGCCGCGCCATTGTCAACATCCTTCACAGGAAGACAGAGACCACTAAGTTGCGGTCTTACATCTCCAACACGTTTTGCGTTTCCATTTCTTTTTAACTTGCCCGTGGAGAATCAATGAGGACTACTTAATCCAACTGAACTTTAACTCTTATTAGGTCACTACATAAGAAAACAATGAAACGCCACAGATGATCGAAAGGAATGTTACCCAATGTGACTTGTCCGTGAGCAGTTCCGGGGCACGTGGTCCACTTCCCTATACGCGTGTGCTTTGGCCAACGCGTTTTATCCCGGGATCTAATTTTTACTTTTAAGCTAAATATGGATTGTTGATTGAGGTAGAAGTTGTTGAAAGAAGGGTTGAGGTGGGAGGTGGGAGGTGGTAGTGGACAAAGGAAGAGGGTAAGTTCCGTGATTGCCGATCGCTGCGGGAGGTGGAGGGTGAGCTGTAATGGTGGTTGCAGTGATTGTTTCGAACAATCTATATAATGGGGTGGAAAATATGTGGTCTTGACTTTCACTCATTATGAGGTACTATCTGCTCAATATTTGGGAGACCGTGTTGGTCTTATTCTCTGATCCGTGTAGCAGTGGGAGGGTAACTGTTATATGATCTGTGAAGTTAGGTTTGCTAAGTGTCCCTGGATTGTCCAGGCATCTCTGGGAATGGAATGTTAATTTCCTGGGCTCAAATGCTAAAACCTAGGAGGTAAATTCCTTGCATTTAGTATTTGCATCTATATACCTATTAACATTTTTTCCCGATCTGTACAGCCTGTTCACTTATGTGAATAGGCCTTTTAATTTTCTTTGCTCAGCTGCAGATATGTGATAACTTTAAAGGAAGCAACTTGTGTACACTTGTGCAGGAATTTCAAGATTGCTGCATGTTTGTGCAGCTTAGAATATTGGTGCTAATACAAAATGTTTCCTGCCTCTTCCGTCTTCTTTCAACATTCCAAAGGGATCTTTCCCTCCACCATACTGCTTCAAATATCCCGAAACGCTCTGCCCTTCCCATAGCGCCATCCTGTGCAAACCTAGTACAAGCGATATCTTCCCTTTTTTAACTTCCTTTATGTGCCCAAACACTTCTTCAGGGTCAAACAATTGTTGATTTGTATTCTGTTTAATATTTTTAAAAATTCATTCACTGAATTATGGCGTTGCTGGCTGGGCCAACCATTATTGCTCATCCCCAATTGCCCTTGAGAGGGTGATGGTGAGCTGAATAGTTGAAGCAGTCCATTTGCTGTAAAGCAGACCCTCAATGACACTGGGGAGGGAGTTTGAGGATATTGACTCCGCAACACTGAAGAAACAATGATTATACTTCCAAAAGTGAGGAGCTTGAAGTGGAACTTGCAGACGCTGGTGTTCCCATGTATCTGCTGCCCTTGTCCATCTGGATGGTAAACGTCATGGATTTGGAACATGTGGTCTAAGGATTCTTGGTGAATTTCTGTAGTGCTTCTTGTGGATGGTACACACTGCTGCTACTGAACATGGGTGGTAGTGGGGCAGAATATTTGTGGAAGTGGTGCCAGTCAAGCAGTCTGCTTTGTCCTGGATGGTGTCACCCATATTGTGTTACAGCTGCACTCATCCAGGCAAATAGGAAATGTTCGATCTCATTCTTGACTTGTGTGTTGTAGATTGTGGACAAGAGGTGAGTTACTCACCACAGGAGCCCTTGACCCGATTTGTAGCCACAGTATTGATAAATATTTTTAATCAACTTGTCCAGACATGATGTAACACTCATTTGAAGCAGGTGGCACTTCAGTCTCCAAGCGCTGATATTCAAGGTACTTGTCATCTTAATCCTTCACCTCACTCTGCTGTAATCATTCCTTCATCTGCCAACACTTGAAATGAAACTCAAAGGAAGAGAACTCAATCTTTTAATTAGGAACTTCATAGATTCTGAACTCCATACTAAGTTCACCAATTTCAGATATAACCTCTGTTTATTTTGGTTTAACAGCTATTTACTCCTCTTCCAGATCCATCTTTTATTTCTGATTGCTTTACCACATGCTTTTGAACTGCACCATCCTTTCACAACCTTACCTTTTATTCTTCTCCCACCATTCCCACCTCTGTATTTGCATCAAACTTGTCTCTAATATTTTCAATTTTGATCAAAGGGTGTCAGCCTGAAATGCTAACTTTGTTGCTTTCTCCACAGTTGCTGTAAAATCTGCTGAGTTTTCCAAGCACTTTGTCTTCCTGGCATTTGAAGTTCTGCATATATGATAGTTTGTCTCCTATTGACAGGCTTCCAGTCATTCCCTACCTCCTATTTCAAGACAAAGTTTAAAATTTGTCTAGTTGGTGCCAATAAATCAGCTTTGTTCGAACAGTGGTTCTGCTGGTGTTGCTGTGTCAGAGAAGAGGATGAACTCGGAGGAAATTCCAAGTTTATAGTTAGAATTTCAACTGTGTTTAAAATGTAGCTTGAAAATTTAAGCAAAATTATAATACTAATTAAAACTTACATGGGTTCATGATTATTCTGCATATTTTGTGGCACCTAACTTTGAGGTTGTATGTTGTTTATTAAATAAATGGTGTATAATACCAAGCAGAGATAGCAAGAACTGCAGATGCTGGAGTCAGAGATAAGTGTGGAGCTGGAAGTGCACAGCAGGCCAGGCAGCATCAGAGGAGCAGGAAAATTGACCTTTTGGGTCAGGACCCTTCTTCAGAAATGGGGAGGGGGAAGGGAGCTCAGAAATAAATAGAGATGAGGGATGGGGCAGGTGAAGGTAGATGGAATAATGATGGGTGAGTGCAGGTATGGAGTGGTGGGGATTGGTCAATGAGGTGGGAGGAGCAGATAGGTGGGAGAGAAGATGGATAGGTCAGGTCAAGGAGGTGGGGAAGAGTGGGAGAGTTGGATATGGGATGAGGCCAGAGGTGGGGTGATTTTAAAACTGGTGAAATCCATGTTTAGGCCATCGGGCTGTAGGCTCCTGAAGTGGAATATGAGGTGCTGTTCCTCCAATTTATGACGCTGGAGGAGGCCCAGGGTGTTGATTGGGAGTTAAAATGGTTCGCAACTGGAAGGTGTTGTTTTTCGCATACAGAATGCAGATGTTCTATAAAACGGTCTTGTGAGTCTCTGCTTGGTCTCACCGATTTGCAGAGGAGGCCACATTGGGAGCAGCGGATCCAGTAGATCAACTTGATGGATGTGTACATGAACCCCTGTCTAATGTGGAAGGTTTGTTTTGTGCCTTGAATGGAGGTGTAGGTGCAGGTGTAGCACTTGCTGCGGTTGCAGGGAAAGGTGCCAGGGTGGTGGGGTTAGTGGGGAGTGTGGAGCGGATGTGGGAGTCACTGAGAGTGCGGTCCCTACGAAAGGCAGATAGGGATGGGGAGGGAAATATCTCTTTGGTTCTGGGGTCTGTTTGTCGGTGGCGGAAGTGTGTTGGATGTGAAGGTTGGTGGGGTGATATGTGAGGACAAGGAGGATTCTGTCTTTATTTTTGTTGGAGGGAGGGGATGTGAGGACAGAGTGTGGGAAACATAAGAGATGCAGTTGAAAGCATTTTTGATCACCAGAGGAGGGGGATGGGGAAGTTGAAATAGGAGGACATCCGGGATGTGTGGGAGTGGAACGCCCCATCTTGGGAGCAGACATGACAGAGGAATTGGGAGTAGGGGATCACATTTTTTTTTTTTTGCAGGAAAGTGGGTAAGAGGTGTAGTCCAGGTAGCTGGGGGAGTTGGTAGGCTTGAAATAGATGTTGGTTTTGAGGCAGTCACCAGAAATGGAGACAGGTCCAGGAAGGAGAGGGAAATATCGGAGATAGTCCAGGTGAATTTGAGGTTCGGGTGAAAGGTGTTAGTAAAGTTGATGAACTGTTCAAGCTCCTTGTGGGAGCATGAGGCAGCACCAATACAGCCATCAGTGTGGTGAAGGAAGAGGTGGGGGATAGTGCCAGTGTAGCAGCGGAAGAGGGACTGTTCCACGTATCCTACGAAGTGGCAGGCATAGCTTGGGCCCATGCAGGTGCCCGTGGCCACCCCCTTAGTCTGTAGGAAGTGGGAGGAATTAAAGGAGAAGTTGTTAAGGTTAAGGATGAGTTCAGTTAAGCAGATGAGGGTGGCGGTGGAGGGGGACTAGATGGGCTTGTGGGAGAGGAAGAAGCAAAGGGCTTTTAGGCCATCTGCATGGAGGACACAAGTGTACAGGGATTGGATGTCCATAGTGAAGATGAGGTTTGGGAGCCAGGGAATTGGAAGTCTTGGAGGAGG
>NC_063332.1:134098423-134105476 GCF_021869965.1 Rhincodon typus | reverse complement strand
AGGGTCTAGGCCCGAAACATCAGCCTTCTTGCTCCTCTGATGCTGCTTGGCCTGCTGTGTTCATCCAGCTCTACACCTTGTTATCTCAGATTCTCCAGCATCTGCAGTTCCTACTATCTCTGCCTTAATCTAAGACAGCTGCCAGAGTGAGGAATGGATTCAGTACCCAGTGAATGGAGCTTGGAGCAGGGAGTAGGGAGTGGGTTTCAAAACACAAGCTTCAGTCATTTTAACTCTAAATAGTAGATTCTGGTTATGTAAATTGTGTAATTTTCTGTTTAAGTGGGCAGTGCATTGAGTATAGGAGTTGGGAGGTCATGTTGAGGCTGTACAGGACATTGGTTAGGCCACTTTTGGAATACTCTGTTCAATTCTGGTTTCCCTGCTAAAGGAAGGATGTTGTGAAAATTGAAAGGGTTCAGAAAAGATTTACAAGGATGTTGCCAGGATTGGATGGTTTGAGCTTTAGGAAGAGGCTGAAAAGGTTGGGGCTATTTTCCCTAGAGTGTCGGAGGCTAAGGGGTGACCTCATAGAGGTTTATAAAATCACAAAAGCACAGACAGGGTGAATAGCCAAGGTCTTTTCCCCAGGGTAGTGGAGTCCAAAACTACAAGTTTGAGGTGAGGTTGGGGGGGAATTTAAAAGGGACCGAAGCAACAACTTTTTCATGCAGGGAGTGGTGTGTGTATGTAATCAGCTGCCAGTAGAAGTGGAGGAGGCTGGCACAATTACAAGGCATCTGGATGGGTATATGAATATTAAGAGTGTGCACGGATATGGGACAAGTGCTGGCAAATGGGACTAGATTGATTTGGGATATCTGGTCAGCGTTGACAGGTTGGACCAAAGGTCTGTTTCCATGCTGTACAGCTGTGTCTCTAATTAAGAGTCCCACTTTAATTATTCCACCACTATTAAAATGGCAGCAGGCACACAGAATTGCTAAATGCAAAGTATTGTGGATGCTTGAGATCTGAAATAAAACAATCGCTTGACAGAGAAACAAAGTTAACATTTTAAGGCCGATATGACTCTTCAGAAAAGAGAATTATTGCTCTAGTTTACTTCATTGCAGATTTAGAAGCTGTTGCACAGAAAACTGATCTAGTCTACACTGCCATTAAACAAGATCACAGAATTCAAGTGGAGTCTATCAGCAAAAGCACACAGTGTTTAATTGACAACCTGCATTACGAAAGGATGCTGGATAACACTATAGGAAAGCATTGTTTACAAGAGTCAGCAATACAAAGACTTTGATGTGTCTGATTTATATTTAGCAGTGGGGATAGGCTATTACAGGATCATTGGAGCGTCTGTTCTGTAAGAAAGGATCCAAAGATAGTCAGACCTGGAGTTTAGATACAAATAAGTCAAGTCAATCCACCCATAATTCAGATCTGCAGAATAGGTATTTATTTCAAAGGAATATTTG
Organism: Rhincodon typus; assembly: GCF_021869965.1. Classification (NCBI taxonomy): domain Eukaryota; kingdom Metazoa; phylum Chordata; class Chondrichthyes; order Orectolobiformes; family Rhincodontidae; genus Rhincodon; species Rhincodon typus. The sequence goes on along the minus strand of NC_063332.1, from coordinate 134,104,040 downwards.
AAATAGCCACTGTATTATTTAACTTTTGATGCACAATTACAGTTTGGTGCCATAGTCAATGCAATAATCTGAATTGCAGTTATAAATGGATGTGGGGTGCAACTAAATCTAAAATAATAGATCAAAATGCAGGAGTTTAGAAACAAAAATAGTTTTAAAGTTAAGAAAGCTGATCTGTCTGCCTCGTGTGGTACAAGTTCTGAAGTAGAAGACAGTTTAAAAATTGATCTTGCCTTCTAATAGCATGTATTACACAAAGTGTTTCTACTGAGAATGCAACAGTACTTTTACATTACATATTGTTTAGCTGGGATGAACCAAGGTTTTCAGTTCCCACTACATTCAATACAGCACAGTTATAACACAATGCAGGACTCTCAGTTGTGAACAAAACTATTAGAAAGCATAATTTATCTATAAATGACAGAACTCAGTTTGAAGATCAACTGACAAGAATGAAAATTAAAACAAATACATAATAAAGTGATGTTTGACAAAACTTCTTTTTTGTGAATAGCTTGGACAATGTCTTGATTCAAGAAAGATTTACAAAGTCCATGTTGAACTTGGAAATCAGTCTCACTGTACAGCATTACATTTACTGTGAAATGGGCTGGACTTTGTGCGTCAGCTCCAGTTTCAATTTACCAAATCCATGAGTATAAGGAATGAAATAAAAATTTATGTTGTAAATAAGCATACAAATGCTATCCTGTGAGGAATAAAAGTGAGAACAGATAAATAAAAGAACTAGGAAACCAAAATAATGCAGATTTATTTTGAATATACTGCAAGTTACACTAGGCATTGGTAATGCAACTGAATGTGAAAGATAGCAAAAAAGTCTAAGTGCCAATTACTGTCACAAACAGCCTTTCTTTTAAATGCAGCAAAGCTAAATCAAAGCAAAACATATAAATATATATGATAATATATATACACGCCATATTTATAAATATATATTATAATATATATTCGTACACACATGCATGCACAGCATCTACAAGAAGCTCAAAATACCGAAAACAATGCTGCATTATCAAAAAAAAAACACTGGAACACAATTATATGGCTGAAGATGAACTCCAAATATAGTGCAGAGATCATTTATACTGCATTGAATGCAAAAACATCAATGTGCCAGCCTAAAGCTTGGAGATGATAAATGCTGAAAACAAACGTCAGCAATGTCATGCATCTTTCAAAGTGCTAATGGTTGGTGCCAAAATAAATGTGACTGATCACTAACGTATTGATCAGATTTAGTCAACATACTGCTGCTTTGAAATTAGTAACACTAGGTAGAAAATGATACTACTTTAAGAAACACAAAAATGTGCAAGACTAAGCATTGTGCAAAATTCTGCCTCATCACATTTTTTTTTTAGCCTGGGCGTCTGTTTCAGCCCAGAGTTCAACTACCTCTTTCCAATACTTGGGTTTCCATTCAATTATGGACATTTAAGTACTTTATATATAATTCAAGCAGCACTTATATGAATACAAGAAGCATTTACAGCCACTTCTACACATTCTACTCTTCTACAATAATAAACATTTTTGAAAAAAATATTGTATTGCAGCAATAATCACTATTCAATCTGCAACTGAAACAGAAACTGAAGTCGCCTGTTCAGTTAGGCCGAGGTAGGCCAAGAATGAGTGTTTGGGAGAAACAGTACCTGGGGGTGCAGTTTGCTGCTGAGACGAATGGAATGTAGCTTCACATTTGTTTTGTGGAAAAAGTGTAGTCAGTGGAATAAGGTGTGTGAGATCACAGTTCCTGTATTTACTGAGACGTGCTGAAATACCATTCAAGCCAAATAAGCCAAGTGCTGATCCAGTTGAAATTCCATTGTTGCCAGTCACCGACAGTGCAACAGTCTGCAAAGCCTGTGATGCTGACATAACCGATAGCGGTGAAAGTATGTTTCTAGAATTTCTGCTGTTTAAAACAGGGTTACTTTCTTTCCAAGTCACAGGCTGCATCCTCCCTTTCTTCTCCTCTTCCAGATATTCACCATTCTGATGTTTCTTCACATGGCGGCTAAAGACAAATGGATGCGTGGTTGTGAAGAAGCATTCGTCACAGCACAGAGTCTGTCGAGGAGAGTGCTTCAGCTTTTTGTGTAGGTTTAGATTGTCTTTGCGTTTGCAGCTGTAACTGCACTGGTCACAATGGAAAGGACGCTCCCCTGTGTGAACACGAACATGCTCTATCAACTTATTGGCTGTCTTGGAGAGATAGCCACACTGATCACACTTGTAGTGGTTGCCGAGGCGATGTTCACGAATGTGCATCTCTAATTCTAGCTGATTCATTTTCACCACTTGACAGATCCGACACTTGAATTCCATTTTGTAGTGTGTCCTTAAATGGCATTCCATGGCTGAAGGACGGTTTGTGGCATAAATACAGAATGGGCACCTGAGATACAATTACAAACAAAGGTGAAATTTAAAATTGAGATTTTATTTTACTATCTATTATGTTCTATTAGCATGTTTGATATTGCAATATGATTCTCGTGGAACAAAGCTTCAGGCAGCACAAATACAAGAGAACCAACTGGTTTATATCTGTAAGTTAGATCGGTAGCAAAATTTCAAGATAGGCTTTAATCTAGAGGGTAGCAAAACACATTCTAGAATAATGCATGTTCCAGTAATAAAGAGAGAGGCTCTTACTAGCATAGGCTGGTAACATCCATTTTCCCAACTGACTGAAACACGCAGTGGTAGCCAGGGCCTGGCACAGGGATACATTAGGGCCCATTAACCAGGTCTGGGCTCCAGTGGGGGCCCACTGTGCTCAGGTTTGGTGCAGGACTGCTTTTCTCAGGTAGAGGGCCAGGGTCCTGAGCTAGGAGTAGCAACCAGGGTAAGTGACTTCTGTCTCTGGTCCTGGTGGCAGCCACAACCTATTGTAAATTAGAACATGCTTATGTTCCTAAAGATATGAGATACATCCATATAGGACACCACTTCAAGTACTTGCACTCCTAAGCAAAAACACAATGGTGAGAACAGGTCCGAAATTAATTCCATTTAGGAATGTTAAAATGGTGCATTTCAAATGCTACTTAACCCTTAACTTTTTCACTAATTAGTAACAGAGTCATTATGGCAATGCTAATTATTCAATCCATCGACTCTGTTAGTTTGCAGAGCCTCTTTGCTAACCCTCAAAAATCTATGCACGCAAAGCCTAAGGTACTTCTGCAATATTTAAAACTAATAGACACTGCCTGTCCCTGTCCCTTCTGCAAAATGCATCACCTCACAATTCTCTGCCCATTCCGACAGCCCTGTTGCCATTGACTGGTATCATCGTCCCGGTCTGTCACACCAACAAACTTTGTATCCTTGGTAAATTTTGAAAATTTTACTGTATTCCAATATGCAAGTCAAATACATACATTAAAATTCATTACAATGTCTTTTCATAAAGGAATTCCCAACTATTCTCTCAACCTGCAATGCACTGATTAAATGGGGAGGTGACGACCTAATGATGATCTAGCTTATCGCTAGATTTGGTATCGTTCTGGGTACCTGGGTTTGAAACCTAACATGGCAGATGGTGGAATCAGAATTCAATAAATATCTGGAATTAGAAGCCTAATGATGACCATAAAACCATTGTTGATTGTCAGGGAAAAAGCCCATGATTCACTAATGCCCTTTAGGGAAGCAAACTGATGTCCTTACATGGTCTGGCCTGCACTTGACACCAGAACCACAACAACATGCCAATTGCCTTCTTGGCAATTAGAGGTGTGTAATAAATGGTGGCCCAGTCAGTGACACCCACATCTCACAAATGAATAAAGAAAAATCTTTGTCCTCCTTTAGAAATTCCTCCATGTTCTCACTCCATCATTTGTAACCCCCCACCGTCAACTTCGCAACTGCCACCTTCTGAATCTGTAATACTACTTGTTTGCTACATTTCATCACTTGGAACAAGGGCACCATGGCCCAAAATTCTGCATTCACTTTCCTAAAACCCATTAGTTGTATTGCCATATTTCTCCTCATCCTTAAAAATCCATACATTTGGCTACCTCCTTTAATGCCTGCTTGTTAGGAGATTAGACCCTCAACAAAGTGCTGTAGGAAATGCTGCTATGTAAGAGATCCTATACAAGCATAAATTGTTTATAATCGAGCACTGTAATAATCAATTAACTTGGCATAATCCAAACTGGAATGTGGCTTCTACATTTCAAACAGAGATTTATGTACGTAAAGGATATACAACGAGGCTTAGTGGTTTACCAAAAAAAGTCTTTACAACTCACCAATGCCACAGTAAACCATCAAGTCAAAGTTGTGCATCCGATTTATACCACATCACTTTACAGAAATTGCAACTTCATGGTTCAAAGTATCTGTTCAAATAAATATTTAGAGAAATAAATAAGGAGAACAAGGATTTATTAATTTTGGAGACGAGTAGAGGGAAAGACACTTGCATAAAACTAGCCTTGTCAAGGATATTTCAGCACAACAGGTAGCTGCTGCAGACAGGCATTGGAAGTGTGAAACAAGCTTAAGAAGCAGACATCAAAGGGACTAGCAGAAGAGCAAAGTGCTGAAAACGGCAAAGATTGAAGCAGTAGGTTGGGCGAGAACAACTGGACATAAAACAGACAGCATTTTAGGAATTAGTGTCAAGAAATGCAACCGGAGTAGGAATGTGGCAAAGTCTGGGCACATCAAACAAGACAAATCTGACAGATTTAAGATTAGAAAAGCAGATGGTACTTGTGTGACTTTTGCGAAGTTTAGCGAAAGAGAAATTTTATAAAGTTGCTTGCTGTAACTCTCAATGTTGACTCAATGTCCAGGAGTGAATTAAGAAACTGATTATTCATGAGGGTAAGTTAAAAATGTAATGGGCAAGTTAGGTGTTGATACTAATTACTAAAAGCAGAAAAAAATTTCAATCCCCAGTAATATCCCTCACCATAATGAGTTTAAGAAATTAATTCAATCAGCTATTGGCAAGTATAACCAAGTACGCAAGTATAGTAGGAAGCTAAGAGGGCCAAAATTTAATTCAACTGAAAAGATGGAGAAACTAACAGAACTCGTCATCTAATATTGAACAGACCATTCCATTGTTTCTAAAATATTCAACGGTAATACTTCCACAGCTTTCATTTAAAAAAAAATTATTTTCTCTTTTTCCTCCTCCTTCCCTGAAGGTTCTGATTCTATAATGCTTCAAATTATCAATTTTACAGAATCAAAATACAGGGAATGCTGGAAGTCTGAAATAAAAACAGAAAATGCTGCTAGAAATATTCATCAGGACACATAGAAGCAATGAAGACAATTCTGATGAACGTTCAACCTGAAATGCGAACGGTTTCTCTCTCCAAAGACATTGCCTGACTGGCCAGCAATCATACATGAACACTGACACTGAATGCTGGTGACATTACGCACATCACAGTGGCTCCTAAAGTAACCTACACACTACATTATTCAGCAAGAGACACTGGGTAAAGACCAGGAGGGGCAATTCTGGCTAGGTTTCCCTCTAAAGCAAAAGTTTGGATGGAGGACAGCTACTTCAGCTTACTCAATAGGTCCAAGTTTGCAATAG
>NC_063332.1:134085379-134098323 GCF_021869965.1 Rhincodon typus | reverse complement strand
GGCTCTCTGCTCCTATGATGCTGCTTGGCCTGCTGTGTTCATCCAGCCCTGCACCTTGTTGTCTCGGATTCTCCAGCATCTGCAGTTCCTACTATCTCAGTTTCATACAAGTTAGTTTTCAATGGACATTTTTTGATCAAAGTCAAATTACTTCAGGAAATTAATTGTCCAAAGATTTCAACTATTTGGTATGAATTACATATAAATCCAGACATACTGCACCTGATACAGGGTAAGGGATGAGAAAGGGAAAAAATTAAGATACTGTATAATATGTTGTATGCTTTACTTTTTTTAAAATCTCTTTATCAGTTGTCTCTGTTGCTCCCCTTTCCTGAAGGTCTTTGCTAGGTAAGATTCCAAAGATGCCTTCCTTGTACTTCACCAAGTGGCTGTTGAAGTAAATTATGAGTGCATTTTGAAATTTCCAAATGTCCATCAAACAGTGGCTCAGTAGTTAGCACTGCTGCCTCCTGGTGCTAGGGACATGAGTTTGATTCCACCCTCGGGCAACTGTCTGTGTGGAGTTTACACATTCTCCCAGTGTCTACGTGGGTTCCTTCCGGATGCTCTGGGTTCCTCTCACAATCCAAAGATGTGCAAGTTAGGTGGATTGGCTGTGCTAAATTGTCCAAAGATTTGCAGTCTAGGTGGATTAGCCGTGGGAAATGCAGGGTTACAAAGACAGGTCAGGGGGTGGATTGGTGTGGACTTGATTGGCTGAATGGCCTGTTTCCACACTGTAGGAATTTTATGATTTAAATATATCTCCCATTCTAATCAGTTGCCTTGGTATGGTCATCTTTGCTCAATCAAATGTTAGGGTCACAGATTTGAGTATTTCTAGGGATGCAACTAGATTAGCCATCCAGCAACTTATCTTGCTGGCCCACATGGAGGCACGTTGGATTGCTGTTGCCATCTACAAGGCATTAGGCAGGCATGTGATGGAATATTCTCCAATTCCTTGACTGCAGCTCCAACAACATTTGAGAGTTCAACACCATCCAGCAGAAAATAGACCACTTAAAAATTAACACCGCATCAACATTCACTTCCTTTATGACAGTGACAAGTGTATACTGCAGCAAATGCATAAGAATACCACAACCTGCAAGTTCCTCTCCAAACTGCACACCTTCCTGTTTTAGAACTCTATTATTAGTGCTTCAATGCCACTGGATCAAAAGCCTGGAATTCCCTCCCTGAAGAAATGATACTTGTATCTACCTACATGACAGTGGTTCAAGAAGGCGGCTCACCACCACATTCTCAAAATTAATTAGGGTAATAAATACTGGCCTAGCCAGTGATACCCTCAGCCCATAAATCAATAAAAAATACACGTCAAATGAGAACAAGTCTTACTTTCTTTTATTGACTTCAGTCTTGTGCAATCATCCAAAGAGGAAAAGCCCAGCTTCTTTTTCTTACTGTCAACCACTTCCTTAATTGTGTCTTCCCTATGCCTCCCTTCCACACCTCCAGCAATTGAGGAACTCATGGAATTTGTCTTCAAAATCAAGACAATGCACTCAGCTAGTCTACCGCTTTTCCTTTCTCTCTTACCATCAAACCACACCTCTTACAAGGATGCCCTCCCTTCTAAAACACCATGTTTTTCTAGCTTCTTTCCTTTCTCCACTCATTCCCCTTCACAAGTTGAATTGAATTGAAAAGAGCAGAGTAGGTCAGGAAGGAGTAGACAGCTAAACAAAGGTGCTGGGGCATTATTGACTAGGGTGGCATGAAAGAAAGATATAAAAATTTTCAAAAACCTAAAAGGTAAAATATTTGAATGTTTGAAATATTCTTAACAAAATGGATGAACTGTCAGCAAAGATAGAAATGAATGGGGGTGACCTAGTAGCCAATGTGGAATTGTGGTTCTCCAACACAAAAGAGAATACAAAGAGTTTGCAAAGGAAAACAGAAAAATTGAGAGTGGGCATAAGATTGGCAGATGACGTATAATGAAGGCAAATGTAAAGTTCTTCACCTTGGTATGAATAATGGTAAAACAGATTATCATGTCAATTGAGAAAGAAACTACAGAATGCTAAAGCATATGGATCTTGGTGCCCTAACACAAGGATCTCAAGAGGTAAGTGTGCAAGTACAGCAAGATAATTAGGAAGACAAATAGAACCATGAGTATTATTGCTAGAAGAACTGAGTATAAAAGTCAGAAGTCTCACTACAACTGTGTGGAGTTTTGATGAGACCACACCTAGAGTACTATGTATATAATTTTGGCCTCCTCGTTTGCATGGAGGGCATTTGAGAGAAGGTTCGCTAGTTGATTCTTGTGTATGAGGAAAGCTTGAGCAGGTTGGACCCATGCTTATTACAGTTTAGCAGAATGAAACATTTAAAGATTCTAAGGTAGCTTGGTGGAGTAAATGTTGACAGGATATTTCCCCTTGTGGGAAATCTACAACTAGGGGGCACAATAGAGGCTTCCCACTTAATGGAACTGAGGAGGCTTTCTTCTCAGAGAAGGTCATTAATCTTCAGAATTCACCATCCAGAGAGCAGTAGAAACTTGATCTTTGAATATACTGAAGGCTGAGCTAGACAGATTTTGGTTTACAAAACAACAAAGGGATATAGGAGAAAAACAAGAGAGTGGAATTAAGGTCACAATCAGATCAACCATGATCTTATTAAATGGTAGAACAAACTCAGGTTGGAATATGGCCTACTCATGATCATATTTCTTATGTTCTTATACTTTCTTACCAAAGGACATACTTGACTTAGAGAATTTAATGAGGAAGGTTCAAAATATTGATTCTGGCTTCAATTTTATCAGGAATTTGGATAATATTTGAGAAGAGGGAAGCATTTACAGTATTGGTTAGTATAAAGACCAGGCTGGGAAGCTGGTAGTCAGAATTGAGGTGGGTCACATGAAAACATATAAAATAGAACACAAAACAGGCTATGCAACCTATTGAGCTTGTTCTGCAAGACTGTGAATGTTCTTCTACTTCAGCAACAAGTCATTGCATTTGAGTGGATTTTATGATAAGGTAATACTGAATAGATTGGGTCTATACTTTCTAGAGTTTAGACGAATGAGAAATAGTCTCACTGAAACATATAAAATTAGAGTAGATTCTGGGAGGATATTACTCAAAGCTGTAGAGTCTAGAATTAAGGATCACAGTATTAGAATAAGGGCTGGCCATCAGGGGATATGGAAAATTTTCCCCAGAACCTTTAGAATTTTATACCCTAGAAACCTATGAATGCTCAGTTAATGAGTATATTAAAGATGTAGGTCTACAGATTTTTGATGACTAAGCGAGTCAAGGTACATGGAAAGGGTGCACAAACATTCTGCTTTAGTTGTGTCAGAATTATAGGCCATATTCCTTATTCATATTCCTCTAATTGTTAAATGGCATCCCTAGTTGTTCCATTGTGGTATTACCCTTGGGAAGAAAGATGGTTGATACACTGTCGAGGAAACAAATTATCTTTGTAGTTTGTTTGGATGGCTACCTCATGCATTTTCATTGCCAGAGGTTACTAAGTTCTTTATACCTCTCTCAGCACAAAGCTCTGGAATGCCCTACTGAACATCACTTCTTTTAAATTCTCCTTGAAACCAACCTCACTTGTTGTATTATCTCTTTACGTGGCCTCTCACCTGTAACCATAGCCCTACAACTGCACTCCTTTCCCCAGGCTCTGTCATTTTACTTTGGACTTGAACTTTTGACAGACACTCACTCAGTTACCTAGGCTAATTACTCTGCAACTGCCTTCCTAAATCTTTACATCACTCATCTCCCTTAAGGCTCTCCCTAAAGTTCACTATTTGATTAAGTTTTAAGTGACCTTTTAACATCTCCTTTGATAGCTGATGTCTATTTTTACCTGGTTATGCCTCAAGAAGGCTTTTGAAATTAGAGCAACTAAGTTAGTGCTGTCATCACTGCTTATCCTTTGCAATGCATTCTCAGTAACAGTCACAGTAAAATCTGGACTGTACGTAGTTACTCATGACACATCAATGTATGGTTTAAAGTCCCCACCAGTAGAACTTGTTTTAAAAAAATAAACAGCTTAGTTCCTCAGTAGCAAAAGATATTATTCTCCAATAGAACGTTTAATGCCATACAGAAATTCTACGATGGTTATAAATGTCACACTTCAAACTATACCCTAAATATAGCCAACTTTAGATGCTAAACCAATGGAGATGCCACAACTGCCTTCTGGAAATGGAGAAAGATAATCAGAATAATTCTTACACCTCTTCATTATCCAGCGAATCTTACTGGAATTGGCACATGAACAGAAGCTGGCAAGGTCAGGATCAGACTCTGCTGCATTACCTCTCAACCAATTGTTAGTCTTCCAGGACCTCATCTAAGCGGCTATCTGTCATGTACAACTTAGGAACTACTTTCGGTACTTTGACAGATTTACTGTTAAACAAAATGCAATTTCCAATTGTAACATGGATATTTTGCACTGAAAAAAGTAAAGAATAGCCATGCTGGAAACCTTCAGAAAATCAGGCAAAATCTGTACATAATGAAAAATATGAGATTATCATTTCAAGTCTATGATGTTTTGTCAGAGCTAGACTCTGAGGAAGGGTCATAGGCTTGAAATGAAATGTTGCCGTAATCTTTTGCCTTTCATGAAGAATGATGCCTGATGTGCTGAGCATTTCTGACATTTTCTGTCTATTTCAGATTTCTTGTATTTTGCTTTTTTTGTGGTACTGAACAAAACTGGATGATCTTCTCATTACCATTTAACACTACAGTAACTTTCTGAAAGCCAGTATAAATTTAGCTTGTATCAAACCCAAAAGTCGAAAAATATTTTCTGCTGGTAAGTTCCTAAATGCCAAACTCTGAGAATGGCAGTCTACATCCCAGCTTTCCTTACTTGAGTCCTCCAGTGGATACGTTATGGCATTTTTTGTGCTCCACAAGTTGTTCTGGCGTTTTCAAAAATTTGTGACAGATGTCACACTCATACATCCTGGTGATGAGGTGGATTTGTAGATGTCGGTCATACATCATCTTTGTTTTACACACAAAGTTACAGAAGATGCACTCAAAACCTAAGGATTAACACAAGCACCATAATTATAAATCTAAAAGTGAAACATTAGGATGGGGTTTTGATAAAATACCTCTATAATGCAGAGCATATAGCATAGTACATAATAAACGATATTAGGTTTCACTGACAAGTCTCAATAAAGAAAATCATTAAGTTAGTTATGAGTTACGATCAGCCAGGCTAAAATGGAGGGTGGGGAAGGTATTAGCATTATTTCCTCCAACAGCAAAAGCTGCTCTTGTGTAGACTTGGCATTGTCAGCCTCAGGCATGCAGATCTCATGCAGCAGGCAGCAATTCCAAAACAAACTTTTACCAGATTTGCTAAAGCTAACACCATGTGCCTATGTTACTGATACAAACTCCAGCAGTAGAAAAAGATGGATGCTTGAATTCACCATCCAAGGAACCATGGAATTACTATTTGGGTTTTTTGCTGCTATATAACTCAGCGACTTTCTCAAATATCTTTCATTAAATTTATATTTTAAAAACAAACAGTTTCAGTAAGCAGACCGAATCTCTTGAAAGCTGAAATATACGCTATATACTCTGCTGTGCATTTGTTAGTACAATCCACGTCTGGCAATTAACCTAAAAACGTGATATTCACTTCCTTCCAAATTGGATGTTGATAGCTTTCACTTGTCACTTTACACGGTGAAAGTACCACATTGTTGAATGACTGCATAATTTCAAACTTCATGTTTATTGATAGATCAAGTAATGCTCTTGGGTATAGGTATGGGTGAATTAATGAACAGCAGTGTTAAAATCCTCACACAATATCCAGGCTATTCAAAAAGGCAGGAGGATTGAAAGCCGACAGTCACCAATCCAGGGTAAGTGCTATCATAAGTCCATCTGGTGTCTCAGATACTGGCCCTGCCAAAATCCAGTGGAGCAAGAGGCAATCCCTTAATTTAAATACCCTAAGAAAGGGTCCGTAACATTAGGGCATCAAATAACTGCCTCTCCCACGAGATTGTTGAGTTGGAGCAGCAGGGTTGATGTAGTGTCATGCCCCTTAAGAAATATGCTTTTATTCATCTCCTTTACCATCACAAAGTCTTGCTTCTCTGGAGATTCTAGCCTGGACAGCAAGGTGAGCCTCATAACTGCAACAGAATGGGTCTACACATTGTCATACTCAATGTACCTGTTCATGAATGCTCCACCAGGCAAGACATGATCATACCCCTGGTTTGGGAGCCTCTGCACTCTAACATGCCACCGAAATGCTACTATCCTTTTTATGGAAAGGTGGCTACCCTGCTCCTCACAAAGTTCCATGGAAAGGCTGGAGACCTGGTTAATTTATGTCCTTATTTATTTCGCAATCCTTCCCATCAAATTTCTCCCAGTATACGTAGGGTATATGACAAGGAAACAAGCAATTTGGACCAACCAGTTTATGCTGGTGTCTACACTCCGGTTGAGCCTCCTCCCGTTGCTACGCATCTAAATTTACAGCAGTCTATTCACTTCAATTAGATCTATACTAATGAATTCTATCACTTTGGGCAGTAAGTTTCTTTTGAATTCCCCATTAAATTTCAAGTGACCATCTTCTATTGATGGCCTCTCATTACATTACTCCACACAAGAAGAAACATTCTCCTTCCATTGAACTGATAAACAAATTACATTATTTTCAAGAACCTCGATTAGGCCACTCATCAGCCTTCATTTTTCAAGAGAAGAAACCCAACCTTTCAATCCTTTCCTGATATGTACAACCACTCATTACATCCATGATGGCAGAAAACCTTTTTTGCAGTCTCGCCAGTGCCTCGATATCTTTTATGTAACAACCAGAATGGCAAGCAGTTCCCTATGTATAGCCTAATCAAGGCTCAATGCATATTTACCACAACGTCCCTGCTTGTCTATTCTATTGTGTAGAAATAAAGCCTAGTGCTTGGTTTGCTTTTTTATGATAGTTTTAATCTGTGATTGGTGTATTTGTACCCCAAGATCCTTTCGTTCCCATCTAAACTCACGCCCATTAAGTAATGTGACTTTCCTATTCTTCCTACCAAACAGTAGTTCCTCACTTGATTTGTTTGAACTTCATTTGCCAATATTCACTTATTTTCTATGTTTATTATGTCATCCTGTAATTTGTTGCAGTCTTCCTCACCATGGCAACCTTTAACAATTTAGTATTTTCTGCAAGTTTAGCAATTATATTTTTGATTCCAAAGTCGAACGCATTAATGTATCTTGTAACCTGCAGGATTCCCTGCATAGCTCCTTGCAGAAAAACCACCTGTCACCTTTTACCATAGAGCAAATTCCCTTTACAGGTACTGTCTTCAATCTTGAGGCCAACTGGTAATCCATTCTGCTACTTGTCCCCTGACTCCACTTTTTCTGTCCTTATTCATTCATCTACAGTGGGGCACCTTATAATAAAAAAGCCCACTGAAAATCCAGATAATTTACATCTATTGCATTGCCATTAAATATTCTATCTCCCTTAAAAATAAAATTGGTCAAGCAAGATTATTCCTTTTGAAATCCATGCTGATAATTCATTATTGCATTTCGCATTTCTTGATGCCTTTGCCTTTGTACAGATTCTAATTTTTTTCTACCAATTAGCTTACTGTTCCACAATTCCTTGGACATGTTCTGAGCCCCTTCCTAAATAGAGGAATTAGATCAGCTATCTACTGGCATTACATTTTTAATAATTTGTTTGGAAAAAGTAATAGTAATATTGCTGCTATCTCTTACTTAGAATTTTTCAAAATACATAAGTGGATCCCATCCAGAACGGGGATTTTATCCTCTGAGGGAGTTTGTTGTTTTTAAATTCATTCACTGGATGAGGTGTCACTGGCTAGACTAGCATTTATTGCTCACCCCTAATTACCCAGAGGGCAGTGGAGTGTCAACCACGTTGCTGTGGTTTTGGAGTCACATGTAGGCCAGGCCATACAGTCATATGGCATGGAAACATACCCTTCAATCCAGCAGTCCATGTTGAACATAATCTCAAACTAAACTAGTACTAGTTGCCTGCTCGTGGCCCCATATCCCTCCAAACCTTTCCTATTCATGTCTTTATCTAAGTGCCTTTCAAACGTTGTAACTGTGCCTGCATCCACCACTTCCTCAGGATGATCATTCCACACTTAATCCAGCCGGTGTGTAAAAAATTTGACCCTCATGTATTTTTTAAATCTCTCTCCTTTCACCTTAAAAATATGCCCCTTAGTCTTGAAATCCCCATCAGGTAAGAATGAATCAGCGTTAATGGGTCCAGTGACCTTCAAAAATGAACTCTGATTTCTCTCCACAGATGCTGCCACACTTGCTAAGTTTTTCCAGCAATTTCTGTTTTTGTTTCTGATTTCCAGCATCTGCAGCTCTTTCAGTTTTTTGTCAGGTAGGGATGGCAGTTTCCTTCCCTAAAAGGACATTAGTGAACCAGATCAGTTTTTCTGACAATTGATAAGGGATATGGTCATCATTAAACTGTTAATTCCAGATTTTTATTGAATTCAATTTCCATCTGCCACGGTGGGAGTCAAACCCTGGTCCCCAGAACATTTGCTGGGTCTCTAGATTAACAGTCCAGCGATAACACGAGTCCGATCAACTCCCCTCTCCCCTTTATTCATAGAAGCATCGAAGATGAGTGCTGGCATAGGCCAGTCAGCCCTTCAAGCCTGCTCCATAATTTAATATGATCATGGCTGTTCATCCAACTTTTGATAGTTTTAATGTTGAAAATATTCAATATTTTAGCCACAGCTGTTTTCTGTGGCAGAGAATTCCACAGGCTCACGGTTCTCTGGGCAAAGAAATTTCTCCTCATCTCAGTATTAAATGGCCTACTTTGTACCCTTAAACTGTGACCCCAGATTCTGGACTCTGTGGCCATCAGGGAACATCCTTCCTGCATTTATCCCGTCAAGTAGTGTTAGAATTTTAAAGGGTTTTGAGAGATTCAACCAATTCTTCTAAATTCCGGTGAATACAGTCCTAATTTATCTTGTCTCTCTACATAGATCAATCCTGCAATCCCAGGAATCGGCCTGTTATACTTTTGCTGCACTCCCTTCACAGCCAGAACATGCTTCCTCAGGAAAGGAAACCAGAACTGCATGCAATACTCCTTGGTCTCACTAAAGGTTCTGAACAGTTGGAGCAAGACATCCCTCCTCCTCTTGCTATGAAGGTCAACATACCATTTGCCTTCTTCACTGCCTGCTGCACTTGCATGCTTACTTTCAGTGACTGGTGCACCAGGACACCCATGTCATTGCACCTTCCTCTTTCCCAACCTATTGCCATTAAGGTAACAATTTGTCTTCTTGGATTTGCTACTAAAGCCAGTAATTAACTACATTATACTTCATCTGCCATGCTTTTGCCCACTCACCCAACTTGTTTAAATCACATTGAAGCAGGTCTACATCCTCCACACAGTTCATCCACCCAACTTTGTGTCATCTGCAAGCTTGAAGATGTTAAGTTTAGTTTCCTCATCTAAATCATTAGATATATATATTTGAAGGGCTGTGTCTAAGCATTGATCCCTTTGGTACCCACTAGTTACTTGCTGCTACTCAGAACAAAAGACCCATTACTCCCCTCTCTGTTTCCTGGCTGCCAGCAAGTTCTCTATCAATGTCAATACACTATTCCCAATCCCATGTTCGTTGATTTTACGTGCTAATCTCTGATGTGGGACCTTATCAAAGTCTTCTGAAATTCAAGTAAATGACATTCACAGGTTCCCCCTTAAAAATCCATTAGTCACATCCTCAAAAGAATTCTGGTAGATTTATCAAGCATGATTTCCCTTTTATGAATCCACGCAGACTCTGTCCAATCCTGTCACTTGTAGTGAGTACACTGCTATTAAATTTTTTATAATTGACTCTTATCATTTTCCTTGATGTCAGGCTAACCAGTATATAATTCATGGTTTTCTCTGACTGCTTTCTTAAATATTGAGATGACATTATCTACCCTTCAATCCATTAGAACTATTCTGAAGCTACAGAATCTTGGAAGGTGACCACCAATGCACCAACTACTTTTAGGGACACTTAAGTGTTCTGTAATGTAGATAATGGGACCTGCCTTTTATCCCATCAAATTCTCCAACACCATTTCCCTACTAAGAGTGATTTTTTTTTTCAGTTCCTCCCTCTCAACAGATTCTGTGTTCCCCAATACTTTTGGGACATTATTAGAATCCTCCTGTATGAAGGCAGCACCCAAATATGTATTTAATTGGTCTGCCACCATTTTCTTCCTTGTTTCCGACTGTAAGGGACCTTCATTTTTTTTGGTCTTCACATACCTATACAAACTTGTGCAATCATTTCTTATGCTCCCCACAAGCCAATTCTCACATTCAATCTTCCCCTCTTAATTCAATACCTTTGTCCTTTGCTAAAATCTAAACTGCTCCAACTCCTCAGGTCTATCACTTTTTTGGCCAATCTGTATGCTCCTTCCTTTGAGCTAATACTATCCCTAACTTCCCTCCATTAGCAGTGGTTGGACTATCTTGCCCATTTTGTTTTTGTGCCAGTCAAGATCTTCCCCTTTATTATTTTATGGACACTTGTCTTAGTACTCATCTTATCATCAATGTCATGTCTACCTATTCTCTCTCTGGTAGACAGTGAGATAAAATAATTATTTAATATTTTGCTTTCTCCCTATCCTTCACTTGAGATATTATCCTGTTGGACCTCATTGGTCCTGCTCCCATTACAGCCTTCCTTTTTTGAATTGAACAACGTGACTACTTTGTTAGATATTTCTTTGATCATTTATTTTCATAGTTTCTCTTTTTCTTTCCTAATTGTGTTTTTTTGAGACATTTTCCTAAGCTTTTCCTATTCTCTTTTATTTTACGCTCTGTACTTAACGTCTGTCTATTTCCCAATCCTGTTATTCCTTTACGCCTTTATTCATCAATGGAGTGTAACTAGTGTTTAGTTTGTTCTTTCCCTTTGGTGGAATATGTATTTCCTAAACTGTGTTGAAAATAGTTTCAAAGGTTTCCAATTGTTGCTCCGTATGTCATTCGTCAATATTGTTGCCCATTTTATTTTTTCAAATTCTATGCTTGACCTATCAAAATTTGCTTTTCTCCAGTATATTAACTTGGCTTTTGTCCTGCTTGCGTCCTCCTCTACTGTCACCCCCCAAAAGTATATTATTCTAATTATTTCCTAGGTGTTCCCGGTTCACTTCTGTTTTTAGATCCAGTAGAAAATCTTCCTATATTGTGCTTTTTACCTCATCGGTGCAAAGAATAGGAGCTCCATTCTTTTATTCCCCTTTGCCTACCTCTTCTGTCCCAGTACTATCAGGATTGTCGAAATCCCGATGACTACTGTTTTATGTTTATTAACTAAATTCCCTATTCTTTTCAGCATACTCCTTCTTCCATCTTCCTATATCCACTGCTTATACCACTTTGGATCACAGAATCAGAGAGATGTACAGGATGGAAACAAACCCTTTGGTCCAACTCGTCCATGCCCACCAGATATCCTAAGTTATCTAGTACCATTTACCAGCATTTGGCCCATATCCCTCTAAACCCTACCTATTCATATACCCATCCAGATGCTTTTTAAAATACTGTAATTGTACCAGCCTCCACCACTTCCTCTGGCAGCTCATTCCATACACGCACCACCCTCTGTGTAAAAAAAAAAATACCAGTTAGGTCTCTTTTAAATCTTTCCTCTCTCACCTTAAATGTATGCCCGCTGGTTTAGACCCCCCTACCTGGGGAAAAGACCTTAACTATTCACCCTATCCATGTCCCTCATGAATTTATAATCCTCTATAAGGTCACCTCTCAGCCTACTATAAATTCAAGGACAAAACTCTGCATTCCTTGCTGTGCACTCCTGCCATAACTCTGGTGGAATTCCACATAGCCTTTCTGATTGGCATCTCATGCAATACTGTCGGGTAGTTGCAGCAGAGTCTACTGCATGCAAGATGCAGCAACACCCCAAAGCTCCTTCGACAACAGTTTCAACCCCACCAGCCCCCACAACTCTAACACTTAGAAAGAGAATGTTAAAAAACACACATAAGAACACCACCACCGGTAAGTTTTCCTCCAAGCCACATAATATCCTGAGTTACTATCCTGAATGATAATCAGCATTTCTGTAATTTCTGCTATGCCAAAATTCTGGAACTTACTTTCTTATTGCACCAGATGGACTGCGGTGGTTCAAGGTGGTGGTGAGTTTGGGCAATTAGAGATAAGCAACAAACCTTAACCTTGCCAGCGACATTAACATCACTTGAAAGAATTTTAAGAAATTTGTGCTGTAATTATCTGATCATGAATATGGGTGAAGCAAAAAGAAATCCAAAGACTACAGGAAAGTGTCCAGAGTACAAGGATGTCTTGTGATATTCAGGGAAATTTATGCTTAGATATCATCTGTTTTTAGATGGCTGAGGCAAACCAAAATTTTAAAAAGACTGTTTTAGGCTGCTGCATTGCTTAAAGATTCATTTTAGAACCTAGATATTCTGTTGCAAAACAGTAACATTTGCATGTAATCTGATCATTACTCCTTGATGATTACAAGTACTCTAAATGAGTTTATTTTGTTGTCCCTAAGTACGACGCAACATTAAATCTGAATCATGAGAAGAACACAATATTGGGAGGAAACCTGATCATAGGAAATGTACATTTAAGGAAGTGATAAATAAGGAGATATTAGTGAAAGAAAAAAAATAGATTTAATAGCTTATTAGAGATAACAAAGTGTAGAGCTGGATGAACACAGCAGGCCAAGCAGCATCAGAGGAGCAGGAAGGCTGACGTTTCGGGCC
>NC_063332.1:134025360-134084879 GCF_021869965.1 Rhincodon typus | reverse complement strand
AGTTTAAGTATCAGGCAGGCTTAGGTGGGTATAAAGATTACAAGAGTTGAAGTAACCATTCTTATGCTGTAAACTGGGTAGGATGCTTAAATGAGTATCAGATTGGATGACGAAGTTGTGAACACTACCAAAAAATTTGGACAGGTGGAGCTAGCTGTCTCACACAACTACACACAGTAAATCTGAGTGACTTTCTCCACTAATAGGGATGCCGTCATCAAGCCAATGTCTTGCATACCACACAAAACAGTAGTATGATAGGAGTTTCAATGCCAGTGTGATGCCAGGTACACCCAATGACTAGCAGACTGCATCAAACATGTCCCACTAGCCATCACAATTGGCAGCATGCTGCTAAACCTCAAACATGTGCTTGAAACCTCAGAAAATATCCACCATTAGTCATGATTCTGTTATTGGACATCATCTATTAAATAACTTGTGCTGTGCCAAGAGACAGACTAGAAACCAATTTAAAATCATCAGCTAGATTCATACTATGATCCATTTGCGCGTGCTAGAAGCTCCATACATAAATACTCAGAACCCAGTTTTACACATGCAAAAGGAATTTACATTGCACCTTTTAAAAGGAAACATTTCTTGCCTCCGAGTTCTGATGAGTACAAGACAGAAAGTTTCTACTTCTAACTTTCTTCAGCAATGTTTAAGTTCTGTACTACAAAGCATTTACATTGCAAATCTGATGTCCCTCCATAAACGATTATGTTAACTGAAGTATCAAGTGTACCAGCAGCTTAAGTGACACTTAGTATGTTCTCATGATCTTCACCCAATATGAAAGTATCAACTTTTCTCTACTTTAGTGGCATTGCAAACACATCACTCATAAGCTTGATGTACTTGAAGAAAAATATAATTTACAAATAATAATGTAGCCGCTGTTCGCATTTTCTTATGTATTGTTGAAGTTAACATCTCAAAAGGTGAAGATTCAAAACTCAGCATAGTAGCAGTAGTGTGTGACCTATGAAAAGCAAACCAATTTATTTCTGTATTTTAGCAGCCAGCTACAATGCTGATAGATTGCTAACCAGGCCAAACAGCAAAAGATGCTGAGTACATTGGCCAAGTAAAATGCTGAAATCACAAAAGTCACACACCAAACACAGTACAACATAGCAGCCAGGTGCTAAGTACATCAGCATAATGTAAAAGGCAACAGTTATCCTGGACAGACATATCCCAACAATGTTTCCACTAAACAAAGGAGGGCCCTGTCACACAAAGAAACGAATAGTAGCAGGCCATCCAAAAGACTGACTCTGTTTCAAACTATTAAGTGTACTTCCTTGATTGGCCAGAACTAGAGAAAGTTCTAGAAAACCATTTAAAATGTATAGAAAGAAGGTTCACCTGCAGACCTCGCTCTTGGAACCCAGTTTGAAATACCTGAGGAGACCAGCATGGCAACAGGCTGAGACCAGCTGACCATCCAGAGGGAGAGAGAAAGAAAGCAACTTTGCAGACTCAGAGACAGAGCCAGAGAGAGGGAACGCGACTGCGTAAATCTACAAGACTCAGGAAGTATTGTAACTTTAAGGAGCCAAATTAGATTTTAGAGATAATATGTTTAGTATTAAAGATTACTGCAACTTTGTTCCGAATAAAGTTCGGACTGTTGCGCATTGGTATCGGATTGGGTTCACGTTGATTTGACCACTTTGGGATTGTGGGACACCTGGGCAAATTAATTCATAACATTCTGGTCAGAGTTGTCTAATATCGTTAAACAGGAATGAGACAACAGCATCACGTGCAATAATCATGTAAGTATTTTGTATATTGCAAAAAAGTTACAAAATAGTGAAACTCAAAGCAGAACACATGAAACTCAATAGCACTCATCACCTCAAAAATGTGACTAGCAGTTTTAAAAAGCCCAAGAGAAAAGAGCAGACATATCTGGAATAAGATATCAAATTTAACTTTTTTCTAAAACTCTAATTACTAGCTCTGCAATACCAGTTATCCTTATTTCTCATTATTCACTGATTACTTTCTCCATTCAACTATCTCCCAACACACCACTTATTATGCACAAAAGGTTGTGGGTCCTCACTCCAACACTTTGCACCAGTCGGTGGTGAGCAAGAAAGGTCGACAGTAAGGACACCAGGTGTCCACTCCCTTCAGGCAAGCAACATGTCTCTGCTCAGTGGTCTCACTAAATTTACAACACTGAGAATGGGGAGTGGTGAAAAGTACACGGTTCAAATATGTTAAACAAATGTTGCACTAGTGCACTGTGTCAGTCCTGGACAAAAAGGGTTATATATAAACACAAAGGTTAAGAAAAAAAAAATTGGCCCATTTTAAAACTTAACATCTAATTCAAAATTCAGAACAAAAACATATCTTTCAAAGTAGAACTGAATATGCACTTGAAAAGTTAAAAAATGCAGGTCTATGAGGGAAGGACAAGGGAACAGTTTTAATTTGATTACTCGATCAAAGAGCCAGCAAAGGCACCAGTGAAACAGCCTCCCTGTGCTGCAAGATTTTCTGGCTGAGTTACAGACCAACCATTACACCTATTATCTAAAACAAAAAATAGAAATTGCTGGAAAAGCTCAGTAGGTCTGGCAGTATCTGTGGAGAGAAATCAGAGTTAACAGACCTGCGGAGCTTTTTCAACAATTTCTACTTTTGTTTCTGATTTACAGTATCTGCAGTTCTTCTGGTTTTTACACAGAATATCTACACAATTACCGTAAGATGTAGAAGTACGTGATTCAGCCCGTTGAGTCTGCTCCACCTTCCATGAGATTATGGCTGATCCGAATATCTTCAGCTCAATTTTCCTGTCTTTTCCCCATACCCCTTCATCCCCCTACTATTAAAAATCTGTCTATTTCAGCCTTGAACATACAACACAGCCTCTACAGCCCTCTGTGGTAAAGAATTCCACAGAAGTAGTAATCTCAAGTGAAAATTCATCTTCCACTCTGTTCCGTTAACCTGGGATCATGCCCTGTGGTCCTAGGCTCTTCCACAAGGGGAAACCACCTCTTCTGTACAACTCTGCTGTTATTAACTGATTCAAAGAGCCTAGGGGAAAGACTGTTATTACTTAAAGCAAAATCAAAAAATTCATGGATACAGCATCGATTTCACTAACGGATTTCAAACAGAAGTTTTTATGCATTTCCCCTGTCCTTTGGTGAAAAAGTGTTGTAATTTATTTTTAGAGTGATATTAAACTTAAACAAAGTGAGACACATACATCAAATCCTTTATTCACAACATTGTCAGCAATTAGGTCACTTTTCCCTAAGCAGGTAGTTAGCTTTAAATGTACACAGGGTTTCCAAAACAGGCCAGTGTTTGCCTTAATTAATCTTCAGGTTTTATATATTACATTACAGCCATTATCCATTTCTGAAAAATGACCAAAGAAAGGCTTCAAGAAAATGTAAATCAATCATCTTCATTTATGAAGAACTATCACATGTATTGTAGATAGCCAAAAATTGAAAAGAAGTATTGTATATTGTACTAGAATGTCTTTTCCTCGTTTAAAAAATAAACCCTTTTTTGTCATTTTAAAATCAAAAAACATGTCATTTTGGTGCACATCATCATCTAAAGTCTCCTCTTCTGTGTGCTTATATACAACACTGCAAGGAAAAAAGAAAAACGTAAAGATTCTCTAGTTTAAGATAAACAGACCAAACGCAAATTAATCTATATATTCATATATGGAGGCCAGTATATTTGATAATTCAAGGTGAGAGGAAACAAAAATTGAGTACCTAAAGCAATCCATGTATTCCAGCTTGCACACAATTGTGCACTTTTCTCCTAAACTGTCAGTGGCAGTGTTTCCAATAAAATGGCAATAATTAATAAAACTTACTGTTTTCATTATACTATTTTAATAATTACATGCTTTGTTGCTCAGTAAGCTGGTTGTTTCTTTCATCACCAACATACCAAGCATGACATGAGTCAAGACCAGTTTTGTTCATATTTCTGAGGGGGATTTTTAAACAAGTGTTACTTTGGAAAACGAAACAGACCAATTAAACTGCCAGAACAGTACTGCATTTATTAAAAAATCCCCTGTTGTCCATCTCTTAGCTTCCAAATAACATTTGTATTATTTGATATTTTGAAAAACAAGTTACTTCTCGTGATCCAATATCGGAGCAGCACACTACATTGGACAGGTAGGGTGAGTAGATGTGAATTTAATTCGTGGTCAAGATTTTACATAGTTTAAATATTTTGGTGACAAGGACTCAGTAAACAGAGGGATATAGATAGTTTGAGTGAATGGGCAAAAACTTGACAGTTGGAATATATTATGGGAAAATATGAGGTTATGCACTTTGGCAAGAAAAATAGAGGAGCTAACTGTTATTTAAATGCAGAAACACTACAGAAAGCTACAGAAGAGGAATTTGAGAGCCCTCATGCATAAATTACAAAAGCTAGTGTTCAAGTTCAGCAGGCAATAGGGATGGTAAATGGAATACACCTCCTCCCACCCACCTTCCTGCTAAAATGCCATCCCCATTCCCAATTCCTTCGCCTCTGCCGCGTCTGCTCCCAGGATGAGGCATTCCACTCTCGTACATCTCAGATGTCCTCGTTTTTCAAGGACCACAACATCCCCCCCTCAGTGGTCGAGAACGCCCTTGACCGTATCTCCCGCATTTCCCGCAACGCATCCCTCACACCCGTCCCCGCAATAACAACCAAAAAAGAATCCCCCTCGTCCTCACGTACCACCCCACCAACCTCCGGATCCAACGCATCATCCTCCGACACTTCCGCCATCTGCAATCTGACCCCACCACCAAAGACATTTTTCCCTCCCCACCCTTATCTGCTTTCCGGAGGGACCACTCTCTCCGGGACTCCCTTGTCCACTCCACACTCCCCTCCAGCCCCACCACACCCGGCACTTTTCCCTGCAACCGCAGGAAGTGCTACACCTGTCCCCACACCTCCTCCCTCACCCCCATCCCAGGCCCCAAGAAGACTTTCCACATCAAGCAGATGTTCACCTGCACATCTGCTAATGTGGTATACTGCATCCGCTGTTCCCGTTGTGGCCTCCTCTACTTCGGGGAAACCAAGCGGAGGCTTGGGGACCGCTTTGCAGAACACCTACGCTCGGTTCGCAATAAACAACTGCACCTCCCAGTCGCGAACCATTTCAACTCCCCCTCCCATTCCTCAGACGACATGTCCGTCCTGGGCCTCCTGCAGTGCCACAACGATGCCACCCGAAGGTTGCAGGAACAGGTTGGGAACCCTGCAGCCCAATGGTATCAATGTGGATTTCACAAGCTTCAAAATCTCCCCTCCCCCTACTGCATCCCAAAACCAGCCCAGCTCGTCCCCGCCTCCCTAACCTGTTCCTCCTCCCACCTATCCCCTCCTCCCACCTCAAGCCGCACCCCCATTTCCTACCTACTAACCTATCTCCTCCCTACCTCCCCACCTACACTCACCTTTACTGGCTCCATCCCCGCCTCTTTGACCTGTCTGTTTCCTCTCCACCTATCTTCTCCTCTATCCATCTTCTATCCGCCTCCCCCTCTCTCCCTATTTATTTCAGAACCCCCTTCCCCCTCCCCCATTTCTGAAGAAGGGTCTAGGCCCGAAACGTCAGCCTTCCTGCTCCTATGATGCTGCTTGGCCTGCTGTGTTCATCCAGCTCTACACCTTGTTATCTCAGATTTTCCAGCATCTGCAGTTCCTACTATCTATGGTAAATGGAATGTTGGTTTTTATTTCAAAGGGAACGGAATATAAAAATAGGGAGGTGGTGCTAAAACTATGCAGGGTGTCCCTAATTTAAGAACGTCCAACTTAAGAACACTCGTACTTATGAACATAATCACATACATGGTAATTTTAAAGATGTGACATAAAAACATTTCCTGTACTTACAAATGGCTACTCTATATCATCCTGCAGTGTTCCGACTTATGTACAAATCAACTTATAAACATACTCAAGAATGGAACCACAAATAATATTAACTGGGATTGCTTTAGAATGAAAGGATTAGATGAGTTGGAGTTTTTAAAGTGCATACAAGAGAGCTTTTTGTGCTAGGGAATGAAGCCGGTCAAGTTGTTAAGTGACTATAGCTCTAAATTTTCATCATAGAAAGGGACAAAGGATAATATATAAATTAAGTGTCTAAATTGAACGAAGGCCAATTTTAATACCATTAGACAGGATCTGGAAAATATAGAATGGGAGCAGCTACTCGCAGATAACTCTTCAGTTGGAAAGTGGGAGTCTTTTGAAAGAACTATACCGAGAACTCAGGGCCAGTGTGTTCCCCCAAAAGTGAAGGAAGTGCAGGATGGCAAGGGACAGACAGTTTGATAAAGAAAAAGATGGAAGTATGCGTTAGGTATACAGCATTAAAAACAGAGAGTCCCTTCAGGAGAATAGTGTGCGTAGGGGTTCTTTGGCAGATACAATCAAGGAAAACTCCAAGGTATTTTGTAAGTATATTAAAACAACCAGATTAACAGGGAAAGAGTGGGGCCTTTTGGAAACCAAAGAGGCAATTGGAGCATGGAGCCAGAGGATGCAGGTGAGGTCTTAAATGAATGTTTCTCATCTGTATTCACAAAACAGAAAGACATTGTAACTGGAGATGTCAGTTGGGATGGTGAGGTTCTAGAGCATGTTCAGATTAATAGGAGGAGGAATTAGATGTTTTAGTGAGATGATCAAAACCATTGACAGATGAATTGTTTAAATACGAGATAACAAGGTGTAGAGCTGGATGAACACAGCAGGCCAGGCAACATCAGAGGAGCAGGAAAGTTGACATTTCGGGTCTGGACCCTTCTTCAGAAAATTTTCTGAAGGGTCCAGACCCAAAACGTCAGCTTTCCTGCTCCTCCGACGCTGCCTGGCCTGCTGTGTTCATCCCGCTCTACACCTTGTTATTTCAAATTCTCCAGCATCGGCAGCTCCTACTATCTCTATTGTTTAAATATGATCCTTCTCTCGGGCATAGCATTCGAGTCAAAGAGGATGTAGAAAATGCTTTGGTTCCTTATGCAGAGATCAATAATGAATTAAAGAAGGTATGACAACTTCTATACAATGCACTTTACAAAAGCCAAGCAAGTGCACAGCCAGCAGATGAAACCCAACTGCATGCCTCTTCCTTGCTGCCGTCTTGCTTCCAGTCTCTGTCTCCTCATCAACAGTTGATGCTGTTAGATATCAACTAAGATGCTGCTCATTTCATCTAATACTGTACCAGTATTGAATAGAGTACTGCACTGCCTATGCATTTTTACTATAAAGTATTGTTTTGTTAACTACAATAATATAATTTCCGTTTAAGTAATGTATATATTTAGAAGTTTAAATAGGTTTATTGAAATGTTTTAATGCTTTTCCAACATGGGGCATGTTTCTATTTCATTGGGCATGTATTGGCTGCATAGGGGAAAGGCCTAGAATATCCATGGTATTCATTTTTTTTGGTATCTGTGGGAGGTCCATGCTCTATTCCTCACGGGCATCAAGGACTTAGTGCGTTTTAAAAAAAAAAGCGTAGTTTTCTTCAGGAAAGAGACAGAAATGATACAGAAACGAAATAGTGAGAGAAACGGAGTGTCAGACAGAAAGCACAAGAGAGTCATGCAAGCAACTAATCAGTCCTAGGAAGAATACTTTTTTCAAAAACTTTCTCAATATACAGTTAACAAGGTGTAGAGCTGAATGAACACAGCAGGCCGAGGAGCAGGAAGGCTGATGTTTCGGGCCTAGACCCTTCTTCAGAAATCAATATACAGTTGTAGTTTTACAGTCCAATATAAAGCATAATTTTCAAATTTTATTTAGAAAGAAAAGAAGTGAATTTACCATTGTTGCCTCGAATAAATGCATCTCCATACTTGTTCTTAAGTTGACCATTTACATATTCTTCTGTTTGTTCCAATGCTATATTCATGTAACCATCCAGACAGGCCAAAACACCTGGCAAAAATGATACAACTGCAATTGAAATTTATTAAAATCCAAGATTAGAATGCTCAATGCAATATTCAGTTTTGTAACATAGCAATGATACAGAACTGGCTCGAAGGTAGAAGATCGGGGGTGGTGATGGACGGTTGCTTTTCAGACTGGGGGCCTGTGACCATTGGTGTGCCACAAGGGTCAACGCTGGGTCCATTACTTTTCATCATTTATATAAATGGTGTGGAAATTGCAGGGGTACTGGCCACAGTCTTTCAGTCTTCCCTAGTTTTGGAGGAGATGCCAAGGATAAGCCAATCATTACAGACTAATCAGGTTAATTTCAGTATTGGGGAAGTTTTGACACAATTATTCAGGATAGAATTAATAACACATGGAAAATGGTGGGTTGATTAGAAATCCACACTGACTCTTCCTAAAGTGGAAAATGGTGTTTAACTAACTTGGAGTTTTCTGAACAGGAAACAAAAATGCTTGATGAAGATAATATTGTTGAGGTGGTGCACATGGATGTTGAAAAGGTGTTTGGTACAGTACCACAACACAGACTTGTGAGGAAAGTTATAGCTCATGTTATAAAAGGGTCAGTAGCAAAATGAATAGAGCAATATATTTTTAGACTGGGGAAAAGTTTTTAGTGGAGATCCCCAGGGGTCAGTATTGGGACCCTTGCTTCTCCTGATATATATTAATTATCTGGATCTTGATGTGCAGGGGCGATTTCAAAGTTTGCAAAAGATACAAGGTGTGGAAGAAGTTGGTGGAGCGGGCACATGGGTAGCAGATGCATTTCATTGCAGAGAAGTGCAGGTTGAAACACTTTGGTAAGAAGGACATTGAAAGACAATATTAAATAGTGGGTACAATTATATGGGGGATGCAAGAGTATAGGGACCTGGGTGTGTATGTGCACAGATCTTTGAAAGTGGCAGCACAGGTAAAGGGAGAGGAATAAATAAAGCATACAGTAGCCACAGATTTATTAATAGAGTGCAAGAACAAGGAGATGATGCTGAACTTATATAGACACTTGTTAGACCTCTGCTGGAGTACTGGGTACAGTTGTGGGTGCCACGTTATAGGAAGGATGTGAACGCATTGAACAAAGTGCTGAAGCGATTTACAAAAATGGATCTAGGGATGAGGAATGATTGAAGATGTTGGGACTGTTCTCTTTGGAAAGAAAAGGCTAAGAGGAGATCTGATAGAGGTTTTCAAGATCATGTGAGGGCTAGACAGTAGAGAGAGAGAGAAAAAAACTCATTACAAGAACATAGATATGAAGTGATCTAAAGTGCAAAAGAAGCAAGGGTGAAGTGAGGAAAATTACTTTCATTCATTAGGGTATGGAATTTACTGCGTAGAAGTGTGGTGGAATTAGGTTCCATTGAGGCATTCATGAAGTCACTGGATGATTATTTGGATAAAAATTATGTGCAAGGGTATGGGGGGAAAGCAGGAAATCAGCTCTGGGTAATGATGCTCGTTTAACAGTGCAGATATAATGGGCCGAATGGCCTCTTTCTGTGCCAAAAAACTTCAGTGATTCTGTGACCTGGTCTTTTTTAAACTAGCATTTAAGCAGCTGAGAGAGACGATTCCAATACAATAAGTCCTCACTTTAAGTTGTTCTGTTTAGCATTGCTTTGTTTTAAAGATGTTTATTCTTCAAGGCCTGTTTCCCTAAACAATTTACGCCATGACTTCTGATTTTACAAAGTTTGTGAATGCAATTGGCAATAGAAACGTGCAACACTGAAGTTGAACATCATAGCTGTGAATTAGGTTACAAGTGAATTTTTATATTATGACAATCTATTGAAATTCAGGCAAAGAATACTGGAAATTCATTTGAAGGGGCTGTAGGGCTTATATCCATGGTACAGGATTAAATGTTTTGTTCTAAGAGCTAATAATGATCAGAAAAAAAATCATCAGGGCAACTACACACAATATATTGAGGTAAAAAATGCAAAAATGAAAATACAGCATTCCATGATTTTTTAAAATGCACTTTGCTGTAAGGCTGGAAGCACTATAGGAGGTAGGAAGGGGAAAAGGTTTCAGAAGCTTACAGAAGAAAATACGATAGAGACTACCTGAGGAAGTTAGATTAAGGGATAGTGAACTAGGATTAGGGACCTTCCCTTAACTTCGCTTGAATCATGGACTAATCAAAATTTTACACCACAAAAGAAAGTTATTCATCCTATCATTTTGGTGCTGGCTTTTGAAGTAGCTATCCAATCACATGTATTCTCACCTCCTGCTCTTATTGCATAGCCCTCCAATGTTTTCTCTTCAATTTATGTAGTATCTCTTTAACATTTGAAATGACTTGTTCTGTTTTGCAAATTATTTCAGTAGGAATGCAGTGCTGCACATGTGCAAAATGCTATTTTGACTTGTACATTTGGTTTGTCCAGGAACGAATGTCCAAAAGGTCCCAACAGTAGTTTTAACCTCGATTCCTATGGCAACTCATGGTTCACTCAGTTATTTCACTTGAAGTTGAGATTTTCAGGAACTCAATTACAATTTTAAGTGAGGACTTACTGTACCTCGATAATCCACGCCCGAGTTCAGTTTGACCACCACTGGTCTCCCGATGATCTGTTTTAGAAAATCACTGGGTGTTTGCTTTCGCAGGCTCATTTTTTAATCCTTCAGCCTGCATCAGAACAGAAACATTTCCTAAATGACAATACAAGCACACATAATTCAAAACCAACTTTGCAAAGAACTGACATGGGCTTCTACAATTGTACAAACTGTTATCATGAGTGGAGGGGGTTGACAGCACAAGTGAGAGAGAGGATGAGTGAATGACAAGCAAAAAGGCAGTGGCAAGTATTAGCAGAAAATTCTTTCTTTATCCCCAAAAGCATCAATTTGAATTTAGTAATTTAAATTAATTGCAGAGAAAAAGCTGAATACTTCCAGGAAAGAAAGAACTTCAATATAATTTGTTATTTAAATTGTGGATGAAGTTTTGTAGGTAGAGTTTAGGAATAAAAAAGGGACAGCTGGATTGCTAGGTGTTTATTATAGACTCCCAGAGAGCTGACAGGAAATTGAGGAGCAAATTTTTGCACGATTTGTGGATGTATGTAAAAATAATAACAAAAAGGTAATTATAACATGTGATTTCAACTTTCCCAACATTAACTGGGATAGACATAATGTTAAGTGCTTGGATTGAGCGCATTTCTTGAAATATGTACAGGAGAACCTTTTAGGCCAATATGTAGAGGGTCCTGGACCTAATTCTGGTGGTGGTGAGGGAGCATTTTAGTGATAGCAATCACAACATTGTATAATTTAAGCTGAATATGGAAAAAGAAATAGATAAGTTGCAAGAAAAAGGTTTTGGATTGGGGAAAGAGCAGATTTTAGTAAAATACGGCAGGATCTGGCCAAGGTAGACCAGGAACAATTACTAGTGAGGAAAACTACAGAAGAGCAGTGGGGAACATTCAAAAAGGAAATGGAGAGGGTACAAGCCTAACATGTTCCCTCTAGGGATATAGGAAAGAATAACAAGCCCAGAGAACCATGGATGATCAGAGATATTCAGGATAAGAAGGGAGAAAAGAGGCAGGTACAAGCGGAGGAATTAATGGAGATTAATGGCAATTAGGAAAGCAAAGGGGGATATGACAAAACTCTGGCTCATAAAAGTAGGGAAAATCCCAAGATATTCTACAAGTATAAATACATCAATGGGAAGAGTGTAACCAGGGTGACCCCATTAGGGAACAAGGGGGCAATCTGTGGGTGGAGCCAGAGGACACAGGTAAAGTCTTGACCCAATATCATCTATCTTCACTCAAGAGAATGAGGATGAAGATACGGCACCCTGGGGGAAGGGACTGCGAGGTGCTTAAGCAAATTGACATAGGGAAGGACAAGGTATTGGAGGTGCTGGCAGGCTTAAAGGTGAACAAATCTCTGGGTCCAAATAAAAAGGCCTAGTGGTATTATCGCTGGACTGTTAATCCAGAGACCCAGATAATGTTCTGGGGAGCTGGGTTTGAATTCCACCACGGCCAATGGTGGAATTTGAATTTAATAAGTATCTGGAATTAAGAATCTAATGATGACCAAGAATCATTGTTGGAAAAACCCATCTGGTTCACTAATGTCCTTCAGGGAAGGAAACTACCATCCTTACCTGGTCTGGCCTACATGTGACTCCAGATCCGTAGCAATGTGGTTGACTCTTAACTGCCCTCTTGGCAATTAGGGATGGGTAATAAATGCTGCCTAGCCAGCCACGCCCTCATCCCACGAATGAATAAAGGAAAAAATGAAATTGTGTCCTTGGCTGCTGTGGGAAGACAGGGAGGAGACTGCAATGCCACTGACCCAAATTTTTAATTCCTCTCTGGCCCCAGGTGAGGTGCCAGAGGACTAATGTGGTTCTGATATTTAAGGAAGATTGCAGAAATAAGCCAAAGAACCCTGAAGGAGAGCATCTACCTCCACTTGGAGAGGCAAGGTTTGATCAGAGATGGTCAGCATAGCTTTGGCAGAAGGAGATCATGCTAACAAATTTGATTGAATTTTTTGATGTGGTGACCAGGTGTATAGAAAAGGGTAGTGCAGTTGATGTAGTTTATATGGATTTCAGCAAAGCCTTTGACAAGGTCCCACGTGGGAGACTTATCATGAAGGCAAATGGACACAGGATACACGGTAATTTGATAAAGTGGATTAAAACTTTACTCAGTTGTGACAGACAGAGGGTGAATGTAGAAGGCTGCTTTAGTGAATGGAAGTCGGTGTTCAATGGCATACCACAGGCAGGTGTGCTGGATCCCCTTTTATTCGCCGTTTACATAAATGACATAGATAATTGTGTGGGGGTTTGGGTTAGTAAGTTTGCGGACAATACAAAGATTGGTCAGGTGCCTAACAGTGAGGTTGAGTGTCTTGAGTGATAAGAACGTATAAACAGGATAGTCAAATGGGCAGATAAGTGGCAGATGGAATTTAACCCTGAAAAGCACGAGTTAATACAATTTGAAAGGAGTAATCTGACAAAGAAGTATTCAAGCAATAGAATGACACCAGGAAGTTCTGTGGACAAAGGGACCTTGGAGTATTTCTCCATTGAAGACTCAAGGACATGTCAGTAGAGTGGTGAAAAAGACATACAGGACACTTGCCTTTATCAATCGAGGCATAAAATACAAAAGCAAGGAAGTCATGTTGGAGTTGTAAAGAACTTTGGTGAGACACAGGTAGAATACTGCATGCAGTTCTGGTCGCCACATTACAGGAACTGGAGGGAGTGCAGCGGAGATTCACCAGGATGCTGCCTGGGATGGGAAATTTAAGTTTGAGGAAAGGCTGGATAGGCTTGGTTTTTTATTTGGGGGGGTGGAGTTAAGACTGAGGGGTCTTCTGATTGACGTGTACAAGATTGAGGGGCATGGACAGAATGGATAAAGCGCAGCTGTTGCCCTCAGTTAAAGGGTTAGTCAAGAGGACGCACAGGTTCAAGGTAAGGGGCAAGAGGCTGGAGGAGATGGAAGGAAAACCTCGTTTTTTAAAACGCAGAGAATGGTGATGGTCTGGAATGTGCTGCCTGGGAGGTTGGCAGAGGCAAATTGCCTCACATCTTTTAAAAAGTACCTAGATGAGCTCTTGGAACATTACTGCATTCAAGGCTATGAGCCAAGTGCTGATAATTGGAATTAGATTGAAGGTCAGGTGCTTCTCACGGGTAGATGCACACTTGATGGGTCAAAGGACTTCTTCTGCACTATACAATTTTACAATTGCACTTTCACTTCAGTCAGAAAGTGTCAGGTTCTAGCCCCATACCAGTCTCCTTAGCACATTAACTAGGCCAATAGTACTGCATTTAGGGGAGTTGTTATCAATGCCCAACTCATTAAGGAAATTATGATGGCATGAGATGTGAGCTAGCTACGACAAATTGAGGATTATTATTTAAAGGGATAATGACAGACAGGTGATGGCAAAAATTTAAAGAGCTCATGGATGAACTGTAAAGTTTATTCATCCCAGTCTGGTATGAAAATAAAATGGGAAATGTGCTCAGACCATGACTAACAGGAGAAATTAGAGATAGTATTAAATCCAAGAGGGAGGCACGTAAATTGGCCAAATAAAAAACCCAGCAGATCTGAGGATTGTGAAAGTTTAGATTCTAATAAAGGGAGACAGAGGGACTGACAAAGGGAATTTATAAGAGGGAACAAAAAAAACCAATTAAATACATACTTTAGTTCTGTCTTTGAAAAGGAAAACACAAACAACATTCCAAAAATGCAGTGGGTGGGGTGGAGGAGAGAATGGCTGCCCAGAGCCTGATAACCTTCATACCAGAGTACTTAAGGAAGTTGCCCTAGAAATAGCAGATGTGCTAGTGATCATCTTCCAACATTCTACAGACTGTGGAACAGTTCCTACAGATTAGAGGGTAGCTAATGAAGCCCACATTTTAAGAAGGGAGGCAGAGAGAAAACATTCTAGATCAGTTAGCTTGACATCAGTAGTGGGAAAAACATTAGAGTCCATTGTAAAAGATGTAATAGCACAGCATTTGGAAGTGACAAGGAGGACAGAGTCAGCATAGTTTCACGAAGGGGAAGATGTGCTTGACAAATCTGCTGGAACTTTTTGAAGATGTAACTAGAGTAGATAAGGAGGAGCCATTGGATGGGGTTTACTTGGATTTTTAGATTGCTTTTGATAAGGTTCCACACACAAGACATATGTAAAATCAAAGTGCATGAGATCTGAGGTTGTGTACTGAAATAGATTGAGGGCGGACAGGAAACAAGGAACAGGAATTAAATTTTTCTGAGTGGCGCCAATGTCTACTACAGGGATCAGTGCCTGAATCTCAACTATTCACAATATATATTAATGGTTTGGAGGAGCAAACTGTGTATCATATCTCCAAGTTTGCAGAGGACATAAAGCTGGTTGGGAAGGCAATCTGTGAGCAGAGAAGTTTCAATGTGATTAGGACAATTTAAGTAAATGAGTAAAATCATGGCAGGAGCAGTATAATGTAGAAAAATGACATTATTCACTTTGGTAAAGAAAAGAACAGGAAAGCTTGGCAATAGATTGGGAAAGGGAGAGATCCAACAAATCTTGGATGTCTTCCTACACCAGTTGCCAAAAGTAAACATGCAGGTGCAGCAGATGGCAAAGGCGGCAGATGGGACACCAGCTTTCATAGCGAGAGGATCTGAGTACAGGCATAGGGATGTTTTGCTGCAACTGTACTGGAGATTGGTAAGATCACACTTCGAGCAGTTTTGGTCTCCTTATCCGAGAAGGCTTGTTCTTGCTATTGAGCGAATACAAAGAAGGTTTATCAGACGGATTCCTGGGATAGCACGACTAATGTACAGAAAGAGACTGTATCAGTTAGGACTATATTCACTGGAGTTTAGAAGAATGAGGGGGATCTTATAGAAACCTATAAAATTCTAACAGGACTAGACAGGGTAGATGGAGGAAGGATGTTCTCGATGACCATGGAGTACAGAATCAAGGGTCATAGAATGACCTTTTAGAACTGAGATAAGGAGGAATTTCTTTACCAAGAGAGTTGTGAACTTGTGGAATTCTCTGCCACATAAAGCAGTTGAGGCCAAAACATTGAATGTTTCCAAGATGGAGTTAGAGAGAGTTATTGGGCCTAAAGGGTGTGGGGAGAAATTGGGAACAGGACACGGAGTTGGATGTTCAGCCATGAATATATTGAATGGCAGAACAGGCTTGAAGGACTGAATGGTCACTCCTGTTCTTATTTTCTATGTTTCTGTTATAATGTCAGTACAATCATGGGATCGGTGTTTCTACTCTGGTTTAAACACATGCAATCTTTAAGTTGTTATTGTAATGAAAATATTTTTTAAAAAAGACCACATCACAATCACACCTCATTTTCACCATTATTATCCTGTAGCAGTACATACAACAAGTCTTTCATTTTAGAGTACCAAATGGTTTGGCACAGAAGATCAGGAAATATACTAAGTATTGGATACAGGTCAGGAATAACAAGGGTCAGAAAATACTAGGGAAAGTAGTCAATTATTGTTTAAAAACAAAAAATCTGATTTGCTAATGTCTTTTAGGGAGAGAAACTACCACCCTTATGCAGTCTGGCCTACATATGATTCCAGACCCATATGAATGTGGTTGACTCTTAACTGCCCTCAGGCAATCAGGGATGAGCAATAAATGTTGGCCTAGCAGGTGACACCCATATCCCATGAATGAATTTTAAAAAAACCACAGAGGCTATAACAGGGAATAAGGAAATAGAAGAACCGTTAAACAAATATTTTGTCTGTCTTCAAAACGCATATGAAAAATAATGAGGAAGCAAGGACCTAACAAGAATAAGGAAATTAAAGTAATTATTAATGTGATGATAAATTACTTCAGAAACTAATATTTGACAAATTCCCTGGGACTGGTGGCCTACGCCAATGGTCAGAGAACTGGCTGCGATGACAGCGGATGCTGTAATCCTTCAAAATTGCCTAGATTTTAGAATGGCCCCTGCAAATAGGAAAGCAAAAATTGTAATATTGCCCTTTGAGAAAGGAATAAAGGGAAAATCTGAGAACTGCTGGCCACTTAGCTTTACATTAGTCAACAGTGAAACGATGAAGGAGTAATCAAGACACTTAGAAAATGATTTCTAAAATATGATTAGGCAGATTCAACATTGTTTTATGAGGAGGAACCATGTATGGAAAAATATTATGCATTTTGAGCTCATAATTAATAGGTAGACAAAGGGAAGTCAGTGGATGTAGTACATATTGATTTTAAAAAGGCATTGAATGAGGTGCTGCATATAATGTTATTATTCAAGATGTTAATATATTAGCATAGATAGATGACTGGTTAAGTAGAGTTGCAATAAATGGAGCATATTCAGATTTGTAGCCTGTGACCAGTGGAGTGCCTAAAGGATTAGTGTTGAGCCTCAGCTATTTACAATCTATAGTAATGACTTAGATGAAGGAAGGATACTAAACAGGCTGCAAAGAGATATGGACATGTTAATTGAATGGGTAATAAGGAGTACAATATAGGGAAATGAGAGGTTATTTACTTTGTTAGGAAGAATAGAAGATCAGAATACTTTTTAAGATAGTGGGAACCTTTTAAGTGTTGATGTTCAGAGACGCAAGTGTATACATACAAAGAACATGCAGGTACACTAAGCAATTAGAACACACAGCAGTACAGCGCAGGAACAGGCCCTTCAGTCCACCATGTCTGCACCGACCATGATGCCATTCTAAACTAATCCCATCTCCCTGCATATGGTTCATAGCTCTATTCTCTGCCTATTCATGTGTCTGTCTAAATGCCTCTTAAATGTTGCTATTGTATTTGCTTCTACCACCTCCCCTGGCAGCACATTCCATGTACCTCTGTGTAAAAATCTTTCTTCGCACATCTTCTTTAATTTTTCCCCTCTCACCTTAAACCTATGCCACTTAGTCTTTGACATTATGACCCTGGGAAATAAGATTCAGACTTCCTGTCGTAATTTTATATAATGCAATCAAGTTGCCTCTCAGCCTCCAACATTCTAGCAAAATCCAAGTTTGTCCAACCTGTCCTTATAGCTAATACACTGCAAACCAGGCTACGTCCTGGTAAGCCTCTTTTGCACCCTCTGCAAAGCCTCCACACCCTTCCTATAGTGTGGCAACCAGAACTGCACAGAATACTCCAAACTTGTACATGACTTGCCAAATTCCATACTCAATACTCCAACCAATGAAGGCAAGCATGCTCTGTGCCTTCTTTACCACTTGCATTGCCACTTTCAGGGATTCTAGCACTTACACTCCAAGATCCCTCTTTATCATAAATATTGCTAAGGATTCTGCCATTTACTGCTCACAATATCATAGGCTGTCTCATAGCATGTGATCTGAGGGTATAAAGGTCTCAGATTCCATCTTAAATGGGACCACCTGAAGCATGATACTGTTGTTTGTAACTGAATAGTAATGTCTACCCAGGCACTGGATGTGCACGTGAATGGAATATTTGTAATATATTGGTGATCTGGAATAAGTGTCTAATGGATCTTTCAATGCCATGTTAACCAGTTCCAGTTATGTTGTGAGGGATGACATAAGCATTGCCACAAAACGTAATGATATCCTACTGGAAGCAAAACGAACGTCAGAGGACAAGAACAAACAAGTCTCGCTGAAATCAGACAGAGCTTTGGTGAGGCAGTGACAGTACACTGCACAGTTTTTCTTCTTAGTTAAGAATAGATATATTTGTCTTGGAAGCATGCAGCAAATATTTATTACATTATTCCTTGGGTTGGGGGGTAGAATAGGTTGAACCAATAGTCTTTGAAGTTTAGACTAATGATAATTCTTCACTTCTTCCAAAGGAGAA
The DNA here is from genome assembly GCF_021869965.1 of Rhincodon typus. Classification (NCBI taxonomy): domain Eukaryota; kingdom Metazoa; phylum Chordata; class Chondrichthyes; order Orectolobiformes; family Rhincodontidae; genus Rhincodon; species Rhincodon typus. The sequence continues at coordinate 134,066,438 of NC_063332.1, read as the reverse complement.
AATTCTCATTGAAATATAAAATATTCTGAGGGCCCTAGTTAGACTAAACATAGAGAGGTTGCTCCCTCTGCCCTGAGAAACTAGACCTAAAGAGTTTAACATCAGAATAAGGGGACTTCCCTGCTCCTCGATGCTGTCTGACCTGCTGTGCTTTCCCAGCTCCACATTTATTAACGCAGAATAAGGGGTAAACCATTTAAGAGTGAGATGAGAAGGAATCCTTCACTTAGGTTAGGAATTGTTGGAATTTGCTGCCCCACAGCACTGTGGATACTCACTGCATGTATTGATGACATGGATTGACAGATTTTTGAACTCTAGGAGAATAAAGAGCTTGGTACTTAGGTGACAGATCTGCCGTGTTCGCAAAACAGGTGAAATGGGTCATGGCCTTTCTCCTGCTCCTTTTTCTTATGTTATTATCTTAAATCGGAGAAAAAAAGTGAACAAGCAGTAAGCTCATCTCATTCACCAATACAATACTACTCCAATATACTCTGCAGCAGAGTTCTGGTGTCCACATTATAGAAGGTTTTCAGACATGCTGTTGAAGGTGCAAAAGAAAAATCTCACAAGGAGGTCACCTGAATTGGGAAGATTTACTTATCAGGTAAGGCCAAATAGGGTTCTTTAGAAAAATTATTCACTGGTTGTTGATTCTAGAGCTAGAGAAACAGCCTGATAATTAGGACCAGACTGTTGAGGAGAAATGTTAGGAAGCACTTCTCCACACAAAGAGTGATAAATGTTTTAAATTCTCTTCCAGAAAAAGCAGCTGGGTGCTGGATCGGTTGTTAATCTGGGATAGATAATTTTTTTTCTTAAGCAAAGATATTAACAGTTTTCAGCCGAAGGCCGGAACCTGGAATTAGCCAATAGATCGGCCATGATCTCATTGAATTATGGTACAGGCTCAAGGGGCTGAATGGCCTACTCCTGCTCCAATGAAAACAGAAGGCGAAAAGATAATCTGATGAGCCTTTAAACTAAAGGAAATTAATAGGATAGATTTTGAGAAACTATTTTCACTATGGATGAAGACAGGGATCAAGATAATCACTAATAAATTTAATTAGGACTACGTACAAAAACTTCGCTACTTTGGTTAGAATGTGAAATATCGCTGCCACAGCGAAGAGCTAAAGCAAATATAAATGCATTTTCAGCTAGATAGTATGAAGAAGTTAAAAAGTAGATCAGGAGAAATGAAGGTTGGGCTAGGAGGAAGTGCATGTGGAGCGTAAACACCAACAGAGAACAGCTGAACGCCAGTGTCTTACACTTCTGTACAAAATATCAGTAAGATCCTCACACGTTCGATCACGCATGGAGATCTGTCTTTCTGTACCAGTGGGCAGAGGACGAATGTATGCAGAAAGAAAGACGACCAAGCTCACCAGGCCCCAGCAACGGCTCGCATACAAGCGTCAGATAGGCACTCGGAATTTCATAGCTCGCCGCAGCAGGCCTCAGGGCCAAAAAAGAAAGCGGAGAAACTTGGCAAGTGAGGCGGAGCTCGTGCTGCCCACTGGCTGGCGCGAAATTCTAACAGCAGTTACCGTTCACTCTGTGCTTGATTTGAAAGTAGCCCGGACGATTCCAAACTCCCTCACGTTCTATCAACCAATTCGAACGGTGGTCGGAGCTTTCCGACTCCACAAAATCCAGCCAACCCAAAGCTGAACACCACCTCCCAACGCGCGACGGAAGCTTAATACCTCGGCGGAAGTTTCGAGTTATGTAGATACCGGAATTGCTCCTTGTAATGATGCTACGTTGTGTTCAAAAACGCGGTTTAGTTGAAATTAGTATTAATGACTTTTTTTGTTGTTGGGAATATTTCGATACAGTTTGACACTTGAAGCAGTGACATCGTCTCTGCCTGGTCTTTAATGGCGAGGAACAACGAAAATGTTGGAAATCTTTAAAAAAAAGACGCTGGAAATAGACAGATCTGTGTATTTCCAGAATTCAGTAAACACTGACCGGTAAAATAGTTTAATAATACACATCGTAATACACCATGAATTGGATTTTCCAAGGGACTAGAAATTGATTCAAAGTCGTTATCCCTCAAACTGACTGCAACTAGGCATAGCCTGCACTCATTGGAGATGAGTGAAAATTAATCTTATAGTCATACGGCACGGAAATAGACCCTTCGGTCCAAGCAGTCCATGCTGAACGTGATCCCAAACTAAACTTGTCCCACTTGTCTGCTCCTGGCCCATGTCCCTCCAAACCTTTCCTGTTCACGTACTTATCCAAATGTATAAGATTCTTAGGGGTCTTGGCTGGGTAGAATCTGAGAGAAAGTTTCACTACATGGAGCATTTAGAAAGAACATAGATTAAGGCATGTCTATTTAGAACAGAGCTGAGGAGGAAAATCAATCAAATCTTTGCCCCTACATCAGCAGAGGCTATGTGGATCGTTGACTTACACAATTTTCAAATGTGCATTTTTTTGCCCATACCTAGTTGGACTTGAGTAGGTAATGGTGAGCAACTTTCTTGAACTGCTGCAGTCCACTTGCTGTAGATTGTTATGACAATTTATCATAAGATGCCAAGCTACTGGGTGAGGAGGGATGACCTGCTCCTTTTCTTTATTCACCTGCCCCCTCTTGTGGATGCCTTTTCCCTATCCAGTTTAATGCATGCTTTAAAAAGGGCCAATTTTAATAGGCTTTCTGGAGTTAACAAGAGGATATGCTTATTAGTACTAAGCATGAGTGTAGATAATAACATAACAGACATGGACACAGATTAGAAATGAGGTGAGCCCAAAAGATAAAAAGTTTAAAAAAAAAATGGATGCCTAAAGAATAGTTGTGTGTTATGATGGGTAATATCCAAAGCTCTGATGCTGGTAGGTGAGCAGTCAATTTGGAGATGCTTGGCTTTGTAGGTAACCTGAAAGGCCTTAGTCCTGTTCCTATTAACTGCAGTTTCACTTGCTTCCAGCAAAGAGAAAGACTTCTTTTTAGCTTTAGCACACACTTTTGCTCACCACCACATATGGACCAGCATTAAACCTTGCTTTTAATCCTTGCTCTTGTGTATTCTTGAAAAGGTAAAACGCAAACATGTTTCTCACCCAGAGTGCTGTCTTTGCTTCAATTATGTTTGCAGTCTGAGATAACTCACAGGAGATTACACTTCAGTTTGCAGTACATTTCTACATTTTGCAGACCTTCCCTTTGAAAGTTCCCTAACACCTGCGATGCATGATATTCTAGTGTTTCCCTTGAGGTTGAGGGTAATCCACACAAGCCTTTCATTGAACAATATTGTTCAAAATTTACGTATCTGTCATTTATGGCTGTATTTCCTCTTTTTAAAAAAAAATCTTAATTAAATGTTCAATATGTCTGTAGGTGTTCAGGGGTTAGGATACATCATCATGGCAAGATCCATCCACAATGCCCTTCGAGTGGAAGTTCAAGGATTTTGACCCAACAACTGAAGGAACAGCAATATATTTTCAAGTCAGGATGGTGAGTGACTTAGAGGGGAACTTGCAGGCAGTGGTATTCCCATGTCCTTCTAGCTGGAAGTGATTGTGTGTTGGAAAGTGCTGTCTAAGGAGCTTGGTGATTTTTTTACGGTTAATTTGTAAATAATGTTTAATTTTTTTCAGAATTTTTACCACTACCCTATGTGTAAGTGCCAATTTTTAATTTTCTGCCCATGCAAATATTTAAAATTAATTTTAGTTTAGTACTTTTAGTTTATCACTTGGGAATCTGTGCAAATCCTTGAATGTGATTGGATATTGAACAGCTAGATGCTGTCACCATTCAGTTCAATGCTAGGAATGTCTAGTAAGGATCTCTGCAATTAACTGTTGTATTACTTCCTTCAGACTCATAGAGATGTACAGCACGGAAACAGATCCTTCGGTCCAACTCATACGTGCTGACCAGATATCCTCTATAAATTTAGTCCCATTTTCCATCATTTGGCCCATATTCCTCTAAACGCTTCGTATTCATATACCCATCCAGATGCCTTTAAATGTTGCAATTGTACCAGCCTCCACCACTTCCTCTGGCAGCTCATTCCATACATGCACCACGCTCTGCGTGAAAAACTTGCCACTTAGATCCCTTTTAAATCTTTACCCTCTCATCTTAAACCTATGCCCTCTAGTTTTGGACTTGCGCACCCTGGGGAGTGTCTATTTACTCTATCCATGTCCCTCATGATTTTACAAACCTGTATACAGTCACCTCTCAGCCTCTGGCGCTCCAGGAGAAATAGCCCCAAGTCTATTCAGCCTTTCCCTAAAGCTCAAACCCCTCCACCCCGGCAACATCCTTGTAAATCTTTTCTGAATCCTTTCAAGTATCACAACATCCTTCCTATAGCAGGGAGACCAGAATTGCATGCAGTTTTCCAAAACTGGTCTAACCAATGCCCTGTTGCAACATGACCTCCCAACTCCTATACTCAATGCACTGACCAAAAAAGGCAAGCATACAAATCGCCTTCTTCGCTATCCTATTTACTTGCGACTCCACTTTCAAGGAACTATGAACCTGTACTCCATGGGCTCTTTGTTCGGCAACACTCCCCAGGACCTTACCATTAAGTGCATAAGTCCTGTCCTGATTTGCCTTTCTAAAATGCAGCACCTCACATTTATCTAAATTAAACTTCATCTGCCATTCCGCAGCCCATTGGCCCATCTGATCAAGATCCCATTGTACTCTAAAAATAGCTGATTCAGTATGAGTAATACTCACGATGTTTTATAAAAATGAAATATACTTACAATAAAGTGCAAAGACCAGGGAATCTAGAATAATTACTTAATTAATTCAGTACGATAGTAATGGCACATTGGGTGATGTCTTGCTCCTGCAACATGGTATAATTCTATGACACTATATGGAAGCTGCTGGACACCAATATGGTACAGATTGAACACATCAATAGGCAGTGTTTGCAGCTCAAGGAACATTGGATCTGAGTTGAGGAGCTGGAGTTTGAGCTGCAGACATTGCACCATGTCAGGGAAGAGGAAAGTTACCTGGACACTTTGCCCCAGAGGGCAGTCATACCCCCTCAGACTAGATAATTCAAATTTGGCCTGTAATCAGGGACAGGAGGATGTGCTTATCGGTAAGGTATGGGGATCCAGGGAGTTGCATTTTAGGGTTCTTGCACCTGCCATTGTCCAACAGTTCTTGCAAGTTGGACAGACAAGTGTGAAGACAACAGGGAAGATGAGAGAATTGATCATGCTATCCCTTCGCAATTGCAAAGGTTTTAGTAATGCATCCTTATTTTAAATCCCTTTTGAAGGTAACTTTGCAACATTTAAATCAAGTCTCTGCACCTGTTAACAAACAAACAATGTCTTATAATATGTGCAACTCTTGACTAATGGGAAAAGTGGTCCCAGCTTTCCAAACAGCTTTGGTGCTCAGATCACCTTCCTGAGGCAATCAACTTGTCATTGCTGCTACTGCTAACTATGACTCGCATCTAAACAGTGTCCACTGGAGCAGGGCAGTAACTAAATTTTTTACGACACAGATCTCTTGATGTTATTCGCTACAATAGTTACAACTACATTTTCACCCATATAGTAGCTCCTGAATTTCTGCAACATTAAGCCCTAGATTCCACATATTTTTAATAATTCTTATCTCAGTGACTTCAAGTTTTCCTCACTTCTAGTTGGTTGTGTATCCCTTTGACTGGTGCAAAGCTAGTCTTTCCACTTTGTAACCTCCCTCACTCCTGCTTCACGCCTTCCACCTCTTCCAGCCCCAAACCTCCCATCCCGTAGCCTCCATTTGTTCCTTGCAGCCTTCCTCTCCCTTCCTTGATACCTGCCTCTCTCCCTATCTGCAGTTCCCCTCTCCTCACTACTTGTAACCTCCCTGCAGCCTTCTCTCCTTGTTACAGCTCCTTCCCTATTCTTCTGCAGCATCCTTCTCACCTCACCAGCTAATATTTAAGAAGGATGAAATTGCAGAGTACTTGGAAGTGCATGGTAAAATAAGGATGAGTCAAGGGGCGGTCATGCCTCATCATTCTGTTAGAATTCTTTGAGGTGGCAACAAGCAAGTTAGACAAAGGAGTACAGTGGACATGAAATTTGGATTTCCAGAAGGCCTTTGAAAAGGTGCTGCACAGGAGGCTGCTGAATAAAATAAGAGCCCATGGTGTTAGAGGCAAGGTACTGGCATGGATGGAGGTTTGGCTAACTGGCACCCAAGGCAGAGAATGGGGGCAAAGGGGTCTTTTTCACGATGGAAGTTGGTGATCAGTGGAGTGCTGCAGGGGTCATTGTTGGAACCAGAACTATTCATGTCATACATTAACAATATGGATGAAGGAGGTGCGGGCATTGTTGCAAAGTTTGCAGATGACACAAAGATATGTGGAAGGACAGGTAGTACTGAGGAAGTGGGAGGCTGCAGAAGGACTAGAAGAGTGGGCATAGAAATGGCTGACGGAATACAATGTGGAAAAGTGTGACGTTATGCATTTTGGTAGGAAGAATAGAGATGTAGACTATTTTCTATCCGGGGAAAAGCTTCAGAAATCTGAATACTATGGGATATAGGAGTCCTAGTTCAGGATTCACTTAAGGTTAACATGCAAGTTCAGCTGGCTGTTAGGAAAGCAAATGCAATGTTAGCATTCATTTCAAGAGTGGGAGAATACATGTGCAGAGATGTGTGGCTGGATCTGTGTAAGGCTCTGGTCGGAATGCATTGGAGTATTCTGAGCAGTTTTGGATCCCATAACTAAGGAAGATTGGAGGGGTCCAGAGAAGGTTTACCAGAATGATCCCAGGGATAAAGGGCTTGTCATTATGAGGAACAGTTGAGGACGCTGGATCTGCACTCATGGAATTTAGAAGAATGAAGGAGAATCTCATTGAAATTTACAGAATTTAGAGAGGCCTGGATAGAGTGGATGTGGAGAGGATGTTTCTTCTAGTGGGAGAGACTAGGACCCAAAGGCACAGCCTCAGAGAGAAAGGACGACCCTTTAGAACTGAGATGAGGAGGAATTTCTTCAGCCAGACAGTGGTGACTCTATGGAACTCATTACCACAGAGGGCTGTGGAGGCCGTGTCATTGAGTGTATTTAAGAGAGAGATAGATGTGTTCTTGATCAGTAAGGGGATAAAGGGTTACGGAGAGAAGGCAGGAGAATGGAGTTGAGAAACATAGCCATGATCAAATGGTGGAGCAGACTAGATGGGCCTAATTACGCTTCTGTATCTTATGGTCTTCTGATCTAAGATGTATACATGTTGGTGACACACAGTTCTTGTCAATATCAGATCATCTGCCCAGTCAGCAAAAATTCAGACCTATATTCTTGCTGAAGTGTGAATTCTGTTAATGGACCTATACAGAACCTAACCTCTATACATTGTGCAACAGCTAATCTCCTCAACACAACAATGCATACACAGTCACAGTTACAATCAGAGCCATTGATACATGACAGCATGTACATTTCAGAAATAATTCCACCCAGATAGGGAATTGCTTTCAAAATCAACTCTTATTCTTCAGTGCGGAATACCGAAGACAGCACACAAACAAGACATTGCATAGAGGAAAGAGAACAGGGCTTTTTGCGCCATCTCTGCAGTTTCCACAACAGATAAAAAACTCCTTCTCATTTACTGATGTCCTTTTCCCTATTGCATGTACATCCTGTATGTACATACTACATTGGTACCTGACACCTCAATACGGCACTTGATTGTAAAAGCTTACAATGTTAAAATCAGGAGGCAACCTTGTGACAAGTTCAGGAATTCTAAGCAGAGAAGCGATGGCATTTGCTGTCTGCATCACAGGCCGATAACATCATAAACACGTCAGCAAATTTCCATCAAGCTCTTTGAAAGAAAAGCAGCCAAATACTCAAAGTGGTTTCCAAGCCTGAACAATATCAACTGCATGGAATAACTGGTACACATGTGTAATCATGTGGCGACCGGTTTGCAAAGCTCCGAAGATTGGAGAGCAGTGAATAGTCACCCATCGATTGTGTAGAAACTCGGCAATTTCTATGCTTTCCTTGCTTGGTATATATATGGCTTCTTCCAGAAGAAAGTGGTAGTGGTTGGAATCATGAGGTAGTGTGTCACAATGCATTGGGTGAGAGTAGGTAAAATCCATGCCCTGCAGTCATTTGCCTTTCGGTACACCATACACTGTTTGATAGACCGTGGAAGGCAAAAGGTAAGATTTAGTAGCTTTATACTGAGTAGCCTATGGTCAACCACATGTGTGTTTCTTACAAATGCTAAATGGATGTGGCTGACATTTTGGCTTAGAACAGGGCCTGAGAAATCACCTGACAACTGCTAGAAGGACACTAGCTATCTGGTCAGTGGCAATTCCTTGCATCAAATCATAGTTTTCCAGAGTAGAAAACAATTAAACATTGCCTGCTCTGACATTCCACTTGTCTCAGTTGATATTGTATATTTAAGGGTTTCTCCAATTCCTCTGTGCTTTTCTTTCATGAATCCAGATGCGCACCAAGGATGACATTGTCCAAGCCCGTTTTCTTAGCATAACAAGTTCATCAAGAGTGGAACAAGTAATCAAATTTCTCTTCCTTTTGTATTCTTGAAGAGTTGATCATTCTCAATTCAAGGTCCCATCAACCTATCATATGAAAGAAAAGTGATTACAGCTGTGTTAAGAATCTCCTAGTTGTAAATTACACCAGTATAGAGTGCCATCATAGATCCTAGGATATTGAAATAGTAGCAATTTAGATACACTGGTAGTAGTCTTCCGAGAATCCTTAGATTCTGGAAATTTCCCAGGAGATTGGAAAACTGCTAATCTAACACCTTTATGTAACAAATGAGAGTAGAAAATCAGGTAGCTATAAGCTAGAAACAGATTTATGAATTGTTTTTATTGGTGTAGAATCGATAGGCTGAAGGACCTCTTCAGTACTATATAACTCTAAACTGGTTAGCTTAACAATTGTAATTGTCAAAATGTTAGAGTCTATTATAAAGAATGTAATAGCAAAGCATTTAGAAATACGTAAGAGGATTAAAAAGAGGCAGTATGGCTTCATAAAGAATTCATGCCTGACAAATTAATTAGAATTCTTTGAAGAGGTGACAAGCTGGGTGGATGAAATGGAAGCAGTAAATGAAATATATTTTGGATTTTCAGAAGGTGTTTGATAAGGTACCACTCATTAGGCTACATAGTAAAATAAGAGACTACAGTGTCAGAGATAGTATATTAGCATGGATTGATGATTGACAAGTTAATAAAGGATAGAGTTGGGCCAAATGGGGACAATTTCAGAACAGCAACATATAACTGGTGAAGTGCCATAGGGATCAGTGCTGAGGCCACAATTATTTCCTATATATTAATGGCTTGGATGAGGAAAACGAATGTGCTATAGCCAAGTTTGTGAATAGTACCAGAATAGGTAGAAAGGCAAGTGGTGAGGATGACTCTAAGAGTCTGCTAAGGGATACAGACAGGTTAAGTGGGGAGACAGAAATGTGTCAGATGGAATATATTGTGGGAGAATATGAGATTATGTATTTTGGCAGGTAGAATGACCGCAGAAAGCTGCAACATATAGGGATTAGGAGTCCTCATGAACAACAGGAAACGTAGATGAACTGCTGGCCTTTATTTCAAAGGAAATCGAGTATAGAAATAGGCAATTCTTATTAAACCTATATAAGCCACTGCAAGTTAGTCCACACCTAGAATTCTGAGAGCGTTTATGATCTCCTTATCTAAGGAAAGATATACTGACGTTGAAGGTTCATGAGGTTGATTGCAGATATGGAGTGATTTTCCAATCAGATGGTTGAATAGATTGGGCCTGTACTCGTTGGAGTTTAGAAAAATGAGGGGATGACCTTACTGAAACATTTAAGTTCTTATAGGGCTTGGCAGGACAGGTCATAACGGTTGTTTCCCCTTGTTGGAGAGCCTAGGACTAGAGAACATAATCTCAGAGTAAGGTCACATTTTTTAAGACTGGGATGAGGAAGTGTTTTTTCTCTCAGAGGGTAGTGAATCTGTCAGAATCTTTACCACAGAGGTTTGTTGAGGCAGGGCTATTATTCAAGGCTGAAACAGACAGTTGTTTAATCAATAAGGGAATGAGGGGTCTTGGGGAAACGGCAGGAAAGTGGAGTTGAGGATTATCATATAAGCCATGATCTCATTGAATGATGAACTTTCTTGATGAGCCAAATGGCCTGCTTTTGCTCCTACAATTTACGGTTTTATGGTCATGCTCTGAACTGCTCTAATTGCACGTATTTAGTGGACATTACCAGCATCAAAGTGAGGAGCTTAGCATCCATTGAAAAGTCACAGTTTACTGATACAAATTGCTGTCCTTGAAGTTTTCATTGTGCATTATTTACTGTATCAACTTTGCTTTATAGAAAAATGTTTTATGGAGAGCCATTGTACTTGACACAGCACCACTACGTCACAATTGACAGAAACAAGAGGAAAGCAAGCATTACTATAATTACATTTAATCATTTTTACTGCGAGTCATTTTATTTAGAAGGTGACTTCAGCATCCATCATAGATTTATTCCATTAAGCTGGACCTGAGTTTGTTTGCTAAATCTTCTAGTAAGTGAATTTACCTGAAAAGAAATGAACATGACTCTCAGAACAATTATGTGCAGAGAAAAATACTATGTAGAACAATTTGTTTTAAAGGATCGACCACTTCCAGTAGAAAAGAATAACGTGTTATAACCAAGGTCTGCATGGAAAAATCCCAACAAATCCTTCTCCTCATTCTCTCAATTGCACTTTTAAGTTGATGATTACCTCCTTACCAACTCCCTGACCAAAGGAAATAAGTAAATTTTGATAATAACTAAATAACTAAAAGAACAAAATAATTAAACATTTTGATAATTTCATGAAGCTTTATTGACTTTTCCAAGGTGAGCAGTGCCAGAACTTTTCTCTCAAGTTAAAATTAACACTGATTGAGGCCTAGCCATTGGTCTATATAAATTTGTCATTGCCTCAATGCCCTTACTTACAAAATCCAAAATCCTGTTATCGTCATGTACGCATATATTCATATATTCACGTATTTGAACCACTAGGTGTCTCCATTCTATCACAGTTCTTCTGCAGATTTCATTTAGTTTGTACACTTCTTTTCTTTACAAAATACATTACCATGCACCACAGAAAATTTCATGTGTCATTCTGCTAACAGTCTACGTACTCTTTGACAGTTTTCCTCACTGTATGTCAAACCCCTATTTTTCTGCAATCGAATTTTGAAATCATTGTTGCTAAGCTAATATCCATATGTATGTGTTGGTGCAAAATCTGGATATGTCATGCATTTTATTTGCATATAATCTTAGATGAATTGCATTGGGCCACTGGGAACAATTCTGGTATCCATACCATGAAAAGGAATCAAGGAACCAGAGAATGCAACACGGAATTACTGGAATTATACCCGTACTGAGAGTTTGTGCTTATCAGGCGAAACTGAACTTGCTCAGGTTATTTTCCCAGAAAAGAGAAGCCTGGAAGGTAACATGATAAAGCTATTTTGGTTATTGTGCAGATGTAAAGAAGATATTTCCGTTTGTGGGTGAGATACAAGACAAATATAAAATAGTACAAATAATTTCAAAAGGGAATTCACCCACAAAACGTTACAATGTTGAACTTGCTACTACAATGAATAGTTATGTCAAATAGCATAGATACATTTAAGGAGAATCTAGATAAAACCATGAGTGAGAAGGAGCTAGAGATATGTTAATAGGTTTGGATGAAGAACAGTGGAAGGAGACTTGTGTAGAACATAGAATCCCTACAGTGTGGAAACAGGCCCTTTGGCCCAACAAGTCCACATTGATCCTTGGAGCATCCCACCCAGACCCATTCCCTTATAACCCACCTAAGCTACATATCCCTGAACACTATGGCAATTTAGCATGGCCAATCCACCTAACCTGCACATCTCGGACTATGGGAGGAAACCGGAGTACCCAGAAGAAACCCACGCAGACACGGGGAGAATGTGCAAACTCCACAGACAATAACGCGAGGGTGGAATTGAACCCGGGTCCCTGGCGCTGTGAGGCAGCAGTGCTAACCACTGAGCCAGAGAGAAACGAATCTGTTGGAACATGTGTTCCATTTCTGTGCCTTAAATATGATGTGATTCTCATTGTTAATTGGACATACAATTTGCGAAAATTCAACTCTATTAATTTGGACAAGATACAACTTGATTTTATTCGAGTTCAGTACCAATAATGGGAATTTAACTCCAAGAACAGTGGATCAGATGCAGGTTGGAAGTAAATGCTTTCACATTCTGAAATCTGGCACTAACTTGTCCATTTCTGATTTAATAATGGTAGCTCAGAGGAACAAGCAATTAATCCACCTCAAGAGACAAATAGGTTAGAAAACTTCACTAAGGAATTGCATGTCTCCATTTCATTTTATTCAGGGAGAGGACCAGAGCTTTCACAACTGAAATGATTATCAATTGCCACTTCACTGAGAAAATCGCCTCTCTATGTTGCTGGCCATTTCTTCCTGGATCTTCAGAGTCCAGCTTTCACAGAAATGTTGTAATAGGAGATATTAGATGGAAAAATGTATAGAGTGGGGTTGGTCAGCAGGGGTTATTTAGGTGGTCAGTTGTGTAGTTACCCATACACAGACTAGATTCTATTCTGTCTAATTTTTCCAGGGTAACTACCTAGGTAAGTACATCACAAATGTTCCAAGACTGATTTTTGGTTCAGAATCAGAAACATTCATGGAGGGTCCTGAGGAACAGGGAAATTGCCCATCAGAACTTAAAATTTCCCAATCAATTCCTATGTGGGTCTGCACACCAGGACTTCTGTAGGGTCCCAGAATGCATCTTCACTCACATGTAGATAGCAAGAACTGCAGATGCTGAAGTCAGAGTCAATAAAATGTGGAGCTAGAGGAATGCAGCAGGTCAGGCAGCATCAGAGGAGCAGGAAAGTCCAAGTTTCGGGTCAGGACCCTTCATCAGGAGATTTCTTAAACTGTTGGACGTTTATTTCATTGCATCAACACATACCTCCTGGGGTCTACCACGGAGCATAGGAAGGGCAGTTTGGATTAGCTGGGGTGGGGGTGGGGTTGTGATGCATAATGATTTATTGGTCAAATGGCGTAATGGGAAATTGGTCTGTTTAGTTCTGACAGAAATGGAATAAGGGAGAAATTCAATAATGCTCAATAGTGACTGTGGTGATTGCAAGAGTCAAATCTCCTGTGACTAATTGCTAGAGAAAAAGTACTGATCAAGAGAAACAGAGCAAATGGACAGCAGGCCAAGCTTCTCTTCTCTAGGGACCTTACTGCAGAAGGGTGAAAAGTGGAGATGTGTTATTGAGGTTGGTTGGCTCGCCGAGCTGGTTTGTTGTTCCGCAGACGTTTTGTTTCCAATGTAGCCACTTCTATGTTGTTGATCTAGTTTACCACCTCATCTATTCCCATTCCTCTGGTGGAGCATCCCATGATTTTTCCACAGATTTGGATACCCTGGTGGAGTGAATACTGAGTGAATACTTGATGTCAAGGGCTGTCACTCTCACCTCACCTAATGTGCACATATTTTACTGTGGGAGGAAACTGGAGCACCCGGAGGAAACCCATGCAGACGCAGGCAGAATGTGCAAACTCTACACAAGCAATCACCTGAGGATGGAATCAAACCAGGATCCCTGGCGCTGTGATGCAGCAGTGCTAACCATTTGATTTGATTTGCTCAGATGCTCGGGCTGCACATACTTTAGACAGTAGTAGTGAAATGGATCATGCATGATGAGTTACCGGACATATATGGGCTGCAGCCAGACAATGGAGAAAGGACAGCCCATGTTCCAGTCCAAAGAACAGAAAGCCACTCATACATTCTGCAGCAGAGGATTCAAATGAGAAATTTGATGCTGCAGTGTACAGGAAAAGACTAATGGGCATTCAGATAGTCCTGGGTAATACTGGTTCCTCCAGGAGTATCCGCTCCAGCAGATTTCCAGGGCCTGAGGCTTTGCCCCGTGGGAGTGACAGTGGCTTTTCTCCCTCAGGATGTGATCATTCCTCCTTCCACTACCACCACTTTGCCAATATCTCTGCGATCAGGCAGCCAGCCCAGATTGCTGTTGTTTACGCTGAGGGTGTACATGCAGAAATTGAGGCTAACAAGAGATACTGGAGATTATTGTGTTAGGCCTTCTATGGGCTATAGCCCATACTGCAGTCACTGGGCTAACACTGCAAAGCAGCACTGGGACAAACAAAGTCTCCCATAGGTTAAAGGTCACTAAGGGAGAGCACAATGATAAATAGTGGTGTAATGCATGTAGTATTTGGAAATATTGTTTAATTTAGTTGGTATGGTTGTTTTCTATTGTCTTTTATTTCAGGATTTTGGTCAAGGTGATCATATTCTTCAAGGTAATTTGATTCCAATAAGTCACTTGCAGATAACCCTTCTGAAGCTATAATGTAATGAATACCTCCTCCTTTCCTCTTCTTTTCCTCTTCTTGAGGTGATCACAAAGCTATGGTGGCAAGGGCTACATCCTTAAAAGATCCAAGTTGTGAAGTATACAGCAAATCACCATGAATTGGGAGACCTTCTTTGAGGTCACCGTGCCCGGGACAGTTCCGGCAACAGAACCATTGCTGCAGAGCACCAATGTCTGCTCTCCAATATTCTTATTGTAGCATGGCTCTCACCGAAGAGGAGTCATCATGCATGTGGAGAGAGGCTAGCACTTTTCACTGAATAGCCATCCTCTGGATCGATGTAGGACTGGTATAGCTGACTGACACAAGATGAAGCTATCATGAGTGCTGACAAGAAAAGAGAATTCACCAACATCATGGGTTTGAACACACATGAACTACACATTCAGAAAGTGGAACCATTGGTGAATGCAAAGAATTTCACCATTAAGATGCAATGCACAGAGTGGAGTGGATGGCTTTCTGCACCATTGTGAGATCTGCTGTCTTGACAAAGTTATGTGCACTGGGGTTTATTAAAGTGGGCAGATAAAGGAGTCCCCGGGGGAAGATTTGTCATTGTGACTGTAATGAACAAGCTAAGGTGTTTCTGCAGGAGTGTATTAGTCGATGACTGTGTCTGGGGCCCTACAGCTGCTGGTGAATGTGATTTAAGGACCAAATTGATTGAGTGGAAATTTGGTTAAGTTACAAAAGACTTCAGAATTACATGTGGTGCAATAAGGTAGTGTGTATAAGGCTACTTATTAGGATAAGAGCCTATGGTGTTAGGGATAATATATCTGCACAGATAGAGGATTGACTAACTAATAGAAAACAGAATTGGGAGAAGGGGGACATTTTAGGATTGCAGTCTGTGCTAGTGGAATGCCACAGTGATCAGTGCTGGGGCCACAATTATTTACAATATATATTAGTTAATTGGATGAGGGATGTACATATTTGTAAGTGGCACAAAAGTAAGTGGAAAAGAGAGTCATGAGGAAGGTGCAAGGAGTCTACTGAGGGCAATAGATCGGGTTAGTGACTTGACAAAAATTTGGCATACGGAATATGATGTGGATAAATGTGAGGTCAGTCACTTTTGCAGGAAGAATAGAACACTATTTAAATATAGAAAGACTGCAAAAGCTACAGCAGAGAAACTTGGGTGTTCTAAAGCATTAAGCACAAAATGCTAGAATAGAGGTTCAGCAGGTAATAGGGAAAACAAAGAAAGTGTTGGTCTTTATTTAAAAAGGAATGGTATATAACAGTAGGGAAGTGTTGCTAAATCTATAAACAGTGCTAATCAGACCACACCCAGAATACTGTAAATAGTTTTGATCCCTTGTCTAAGGTAAGATTTACTGGCATTGGAGGCAGTCCAGAGAAGGTTCTCTTGTTTGATATATGGAGGGTTTTTTTTTTAATGAGCAGAGGTTAAGTAGGTTGGGTTTATACTCATTGGAGTTTAGAAGAATGAATGAAGACCTTATTAAAACATTTAAGATTCTTAAGGGGTTTGGTGAGTAAGTGCAGAGTGGTTGTTTTTCCTCATGGGAGAGTCCATTTAAGACAGAAGAGGAGAAATTTTTTTCTCTGAGAGGGTAGTGAATCTGTCGTTATTTTTAACCACAGAGGACTGTCGAGGTTGGGTCATTAAGTGCTTACAAGGCTGAATTAGACAGATTTTTAATCAGTAAGGGAATCAAGGGTTGTGCATATAAGGCAGAAGAGTGGAGTTGAGGGTTATTAGATCAGCCATGATTTCATTGAATGCTGGCTCAGAGTCTAAGGTCTGAATGCCTTACTTCTGCCCCTACATCTTATGATCTACCAGGGTGATATCTATGTCAACTCCGTTGAGGTGATATCCATGCCCACTCCAACAAAGTGTCCTCAGTATTCATTCCACCAGGACAGCCAAATTTGTGGAAAAATCATGGGATGCTCCCACAGAGGAATGGGAATCGGTGAGGTGGTAAACTAGATCAACAACATAGAAGCGGCTACATTGGAATAATAAGAAAGCAGTGGGCTTTGGCCTTATTGACACTTGCTGCTCACTTGACACTTTATGGTATGAAATGAATGTGGTAAGCCTGTCCAGAAACCATTACAAAGCTTTCTATTATGCCTGTTTCCTTTTGGTAGATAAAGTAACAACAACTTGTAATCATGAGATTTGGTACTTGATTAAAAGGCAAGTGAAATTCCAATTTTAACATTCTTAAAAATTAAAGAAAACCAAAGACAAAATTAAACAAAATAAGTGAAATATTTGTAAAGACGAATATAAAGACATCCATAATACTATCAGCAGACATCAGAAGAATTATTTGGCCTACATATTTGTGGACAACATGAAGAACAGAAAAGAGAAATGGAAGAAGTGCAAAAATAAATGTCAAAAAAGTTGTAAACACCATTTCTTACAGAAAAATTCAGACCTACCACAGCCTTTGCCAAATGGAATCTGATGTAGAAATATTAAAATAGTCAGTCCATTCTGTGGGATTACAGACTGAATTCATCATTGGCAGTTTTGCTTTTTTTCTTGTCAAAATATTTGTTTTCCAAAACAAGTATTCAGATGATCCAGGAAGAAAAGCTTGTTTAAGAAAAATCTGGACAGACATGTTATGATTAAACATCTAAAGGAGTAGTTGAAAAACGTTCAGCAATCTTTCACGTAATGTAACATTGGAACAAGAACATCCAATTCCTACCTGGGAGCTAGACTGTTCTCATAAACAGGATGTAGTTAATAAGCACATGGAAGCAAATTTGAATTTTATAATCTTGTTCCTGGTCTTGAATCTTGGTGTTAATTCTTAGTATCATCCATCAAAGTTTAAAATCTTAGTAGTCCTGTATTAGTATGAAAACTGTTGAACACAATCTATCTTTCTCTACCAGAAGGGTCAGAAAGTTAGAGGGGAAAGTCATAGATGAACAATTTCTACATTCCCTCTACCTGGCAGAATAGTTTGTTGGGACCTAAAAGTGTATTTTTTACTCATTCAGAGGATGTGCCTTTAACTGGCTTGGCCAGCATTTACTGCCCATTCTTAATTGGTCTTGAGAAAATTGTGGGGGAGCTGCCTTCTTAAATTGCTGCAGTCCATTTTGTAGGTATAGCACCATGCTGTGGGGAAGGAACTCAGTAATTTGACCCAGCAGCAGTTAAGGAATAGCAACATATTTCCAAGTCAGAATTTTGAGTGGCTTGGTGAAGAACTTGCAGTTGGTGGTGTTCCATGTCCCTCTAGATGATAGTGGTGATGGGTTTGGAAGATGCTGTCTAAGGAGCTTTGGTGAATTTCTGCTGTACCTCTTGTAGTTGATACACATTGTTGCTGTTACTGTACATTTGTAATAGAGGAAGTGTTTGTGGAGGTGGTGACAGTCAAGTGGGGTGCTTTGTCCTGGATGGTGCCAGGCAGTTTGCGTAATGCTAAAGCTGCCCTCATTCCAGGCAAATGGGGAGTATTCCATAACATTTCTGACTTGTGTCGTGTAGCTGGTGAACAGGCTTTAGGGAATGAAGAGTGAGTTACTTGCTGTAGCCTCTAGCCTCTAACCTGCTCTAATATTTTTATGACTTGTCCAGTCGAATTCTGGTCAATGGTAACGTCAGAATGTTGAAAGTCAGGGATTCAGTAATGGCAATGTAATTGAATGTCAAGTGTCATTGGTTAGATTCACTGTTGTTGGAGATCTTATTGCTTGGCACATCTGTGGTGCAAATATTGCTTCCATTTGTCAGCCCGAGTCTGGGTTTTGTCTACTGATGATGCTGGAAATTTGAAATAAAAACAGAATGCGCTGGTGAAACTCAGCAGGTCTGACAACATCTGTGGAAAGAGAAAAATGAGTTTATGCTTCAAGTCTTCATCAGAATCAGAGTTTCCTTGATGGCATCTTTGGTCAACTGTGGCCTTGATGTCAAGGGCAGTCACTCCTGCCTCACTTCTGGAGTTCAGCTTTTTTATCGATGTTTGCACCAAGACTGTAATGAGATCACATGAGTGGCCCTGTTGGATCCCAAACTTGGCGTCACTGAGCAGATTATTGTTGAGCAAGTGCTGCTTGATAGCACTGTTAACGACACCTTCCTTCAATTTACTGATGATTGAAAGTGATGTAAGAATGTCTGGGTTCAATTTGTCCTGTTTCTTTTTTATGTACATGACATACCTGGGCAATTTTCCATATTGCCGGGTAGATAGAATGCCTAAGAGCACAGTAAGTTCTATAGCAAAAGTCTTTAGTACTATTGCTCAAGGTCTGTAGCCTTTGCGGTTTCAAGTATCATTAATTTCTTGATATATTGGGTGAATTGAATTGGCATCTGTGATCCTGGAGACCTTCTGAAGAGAAGAGGTAGATCATTCATTTGGCAATTTGGACTGAGGATTGGTGCAAATGCTTAAATGCAATAAATGCGCTGATGTGCTGGACTGTCCCATTGCCGAGGTGGGAGTATTTGTGGAGTCTTCTTTTCGATTGAGTTATTTAAATATCAATCACCGTTCATGACCAGTACACTGACGAGTATTCCCCACCTGTGTCTCTTACTTTGGTCTCCTCATCCTTTCACACTCCATGGTAGTGGATTAATTTTGGTCCAAAAACAAATGTTCATGAAAAGTTCTGAAGGTAAATCATTCAGATAGTTAGAATAACATGTGCAGTGTGCTACCAAATTTCTGATCTATTCTGGGTTGTACATCAGAAGTGCAAAGTTATAAAATTATGCATTAGAGTATCAAAGAATAAAAGATTCTACTCCCCTAAAACATAAATATAATTCGAATAAATGGGATGATTTTAGGTTATGATGCCTTTTAATGCAAATATATAAAAATGACAGGCATAAAAGAAGCCTACCCCATGCTTGTGTTGTCTGGAATAAAGATTCTTCCAGGCCCCTAACAGATATACAGGCCCCAATTTCAAATCCTGAGGCTGATTAGCAGGAGTTGGGAAATATCCTGGCTCAGCCCGCCATGGAAGAGAGTGCCCACAAGGACAGGGTTTTCATTGAGGGTTGAGTTCCAGCTGCATTCTGCCTCAGCTACTCCACGAGGCAGCCACAGGAACTGAGGAATGCTGAGACAGACTATTTAAAAAGTCTGCCTTGATGCTGTGGAACTTCATCTCAGTAATAATAAAGACAGGCTGTCTAGCCCTCATGCTTCATACCCACCACTGTGCATGCATTGCTTATGCCCCATGCATGCCACTTCATGCCCTTCACCCCATATGCCAAGCAATGCCCGTCCACCCATTAACCATGAGTTCTTCATGAACCCCATGCCAGACTATGGCTACTCATTGCCCATTTTTAGCACTATTTATGACTCCTCAGATACTGAAGCAGTGCATGTCTAAACGTAGCAAGACCTGGATAACTTCAAGTTTGGGCTAACAAGTGGAACTAACATTCATGCTTTAGAATTGCCAGACAATGGCTGTCTTCACCAAGCCAAAATCTAACCATCACCCCTTGATTTTCAGTGACTTTACCATGGCTGAAATTCTATCAACATTCGGAGGATTTCCATTGACAGAAACTGAACGATACTAGCCATATAAATACTATGACTACAAGGTAAGTTGGAGGCTGGGAATTCTACAACTGTTAATTCATCTACTGACATTATCACATCCTGTCTATCATCTACAAGGCACAAGACAGGAACATGATAGAGTACTTTCCGCTTGCCTGGACAAATGCATCCCCAACAACAATCAAGAAGCTTAATACAGTGCAGGACAGAGTAGCCCGCTTGATTGGCACACCATTCACCACCTTTAATATTCACTGTCTTCACCACTGACATACAGTGGAAGCAGTGTGTACCATTAAAGACTCAAAGCAGTAACTCACCAAGGCTCCTTTGACATTGTGTTCTAAATCTGTCATAAATGTTGTGATATCAAGTTCTTTGCAGTTTCAGCCTTTGAGTCTGAGAAGGCTGTCCTTGCAGTCGGTGTCACGGTGAAACAGTCTTAGAAGAAATAAAGAGTGACATCATAGGAAAGCTGAAATGGTCTTACCCTACAACAGGAGTAGAGGCTCCAAGGGAGAGACTTGATTGGTAAGTTTTAGGCAAGGTGAGATAAATATTTACAACTTCTAGCTCCTACAGTTTGTATAGTCTTTTTGTCGTTTATAGTGTCTATATTCAACAATGACAAGGAATTGGAAAAAAAGGACACTAGAGAAATTGATATTATTTGATATTAAGCATCTTCCAAAAGGTTTAACTTAAAAGGGTAAGCAATGGCAGGAGAGCTCAAGGTCGTGGTGTGCTCCTCATGCTCTGTGCAGGAAGGTGGGCACATTTCCAATGTCCAGGACCAGCATGTGCATAGGAAGTGTCTCCATCTCCAGCTGCAGCTGGGATTCAGAGCTGGAGTGATGGCTGGGGACACTTGGGCATCTGTGAAGCTGAGAGAATTGTGGATAGCACCTGTACAGAGGTGGTGACGCCGCAGGCTAAGACTCCACAAACAGAAAGGGAATGGGTGACCACCATGCAGAGTAAGTGGACTAGACAGGCAATTCAGGAGTCTCTTGCGGCTAATCCTGTGCAAGACAGATATACTGCTTTGGATACTGTTAAGAGGAATGATCTCTCCGGAAAAAACAGCAGCAGCCAAATTCATGCCACCACAGTTGACTCTGCTACACTGGAGAGGAGCAAAAAGTGTGGAGATGCAATAGTCATAGGGGATTCAATTGTATGGAGAATAGATAGGTGTTCTGTGATCACAACGAGACTCCAGGATGGTATGTTGCCTTTCTGATGCTAGAGTCAAGGATGTCTCAGAGTGGCTACAGGACATTTTGGAGGGGGAGAGTGAACAGTCAG
This sequence comes from Rhincodon typus, assembly GCF_021869965.1. Lineage (NCBI taxonomy): Eukaryota > Metazoa > Chordata > Chondrichthyes > Orectolobiformes > Rhincodontidae > Rhincodon > Rhincodon typus. The sequence goes on along the minus strand of NC_063332.1, from coordinate 134,044,997 downwards.
TGGTCATAGTACACATAGGTTAAAAGAAAAGGATGAAGTCCTAAAAGTGGAATATAGGGAGTTAGGTAGAAAGCTGAAAAGTAGGACCTTAAGGGTAGTGATCTCCTGATCACTACAACTCATGCCTGTGAGGGAGAACTTGCTAGAATGATTGGGGAGGGTTTAAACTAAATTACCAGAGGTGTCAGAGGAGGGGAAGTTAAGGACAAGAACATAAAACAGAAGGAGCAATAAGACAAGTGATAGGCAGAGAAATCAAAGGCCAGAATCAAAGAAGGCTGAAGTGAAAAATGGGACATGGAACGGTAAAAAGACAAGTCTAAATACATGGAACATTCAAAATAAAGTGAATGAATTAATTACACAAATAGATGTAAGTGGATATGTTATGGTTAGGATTATGGAGACATGACTGCAGGGTGACCAGGGATGGGAACTGACTGTTCAGGAGTATTCAGTAATTAGGAAAGCCAGCCAAAAAGGGGAAAAGGCGATGGAGTTGCATTACTGGGTAAAGAGGATATAAGCTCGATATAGAGGAAAGATATTAGCTCAATGTAGAATCTGTGTGGGTAGAATTGAGATATACCAAAGGGCAAAAGACACTTGTGGAGGTGGTATATAGACCACCAAACTGTAGTGGTGATGATAGGAATGGCATTAAACAGGAAATCAGAGAAGCATAATGCAAAGAAACATCTGTAATTATGTGTGACTTTAATCTGCTTATAAATTGAGCGAATCAAATTAGTCACCATATTGTTGAGGAGGAATTCCTAGAGCGTATCGCGTATGGTTTTCTTAATCAATCCGTTGAGAAACCAACTAGACTCGGCCATCTTAGACTCGGTATTATGCAATGAGAAAGGAATAATTGTTAATGAAGTCATGAGAGACCCCTTTGGATGAGCAACCATGAATATGATAGAATTCGTAGAATCATAGAATCCCTGCATTGTGGAAGCAGGCTATTTGGCCCGTCGAGTCTACACCCACCCTCCGAAAAGCATCCCACCTAGACCACTCCCCTACCCTATCCCTGTAACACTGCATTTCCCCATGGCTAATCCACCTAGCCTACACATCCCTGGATTTTATGGGCAATTTAGCATGGCCAGTCCACCTAACCTGTACATCTTTGGACTGTGGGAGGAAACCAGAGCACTAGGAGTAAGCTCACAGGAGGACAATGTGCAAACTCCACATAGACAGTCGCCCGAGGATGGAATTGAATCCGAGTCCATGGCGCTGTAGCAGCAGTGCTAACCCCTGAGCCACTGCGCTGTTTCCCAATTCTTCTTCAAGGTGAAGAGTGAGGTAGTTGATTCTGAGACTATGGTGGCACAAGGTGTGAGTTGGCTATGATGGTTGAGCAAATGTTACTGAAAGGAATGACAGTGGAAAGGCAATGGCAAGCATTCAGACAGTCAATGCACGACGTACCAAAATTGTTTGTTTCTGTCTGGCGTAAGAGTGCAAAGAGAACAGTGGCCAAACCATGGCATACAAGAGAAAGTAGAGACTATTAGATGCAAAAAAAAAGCTAATAAATTGACAAGAAAGAAACAATAGACCTGAAGATTGGAAACAGTTTAGAAGTCAGCAAAAGAGGACTAAGGGTGTTGATTAAGAAGGGAAAAATAGTGTATGAAATTAAGCTTACAGGGAACATAAGAACTTAGTGTAAAAGTTTCTAAAAGTATGTAAAGCAAAAAAGATTGGTGGAAACGAATGTACAGTCAGGAACAGGGGAATTTATAATGTGGAACAAAGAAAAAGCTGATAAATTTCATACTTCGTTTCTCTCTTTACAAAGGAGGACAGTAATAACAAACCAGAAATGATGGGCTCTGCAGATTTAGTGAGAGAGATGAACTGAAGCAAATCTGTATTAGTAGAGAAACTATATTAGGGAAATTGATGGAATTGAAAGCTGATAAAACCCCACAGCCTGATAATCTATGTGACAGATGTCCTAAGGAAGTGGCCCAAGAAATAATGGATGCATTGACGGTCTTCGAGTCAGAGAGTCATACAGTGCGGAAACATACCCTTCAATCCAACCAGTCCATGCCGAACATAATCCCAAACCAAACTAGTCCCACCTGCCTGCTCATCTTCCAAGATTCCATAGACTCTGGAACAGTTCCTGCAGATTGGAGGGTAGCTAATGTAACCCCACTATTTTAAAAGGAAGGTAGAGGAAAAACAGGCAATTAGACCAAAAATGGAAATTGCAGGAAAACCTCAGCAGGTCTGGCAGCACCTGTGGAGAGAAAGCAGAATTAATGTTTCAGGTCGAGTGGCCCTTCCTCGGAACCAGTAAGTCTGACATCAGAAGTGGGGAAGATGCTCAAGTCCATTAACAAGGATTTTATAGCAGAACAATTAGAAAACAGTGATAGAATCAGACATAGTCAGTGTTAATTTATAAAATGAAAATCATGCTTGACAATCTACTGGAATTCTTTGAGAATATAATTCGTAGAATTGATTGAGGAGCCAGTGGATGTGATTTATTTGGAATTTCAAAATGCTTTCAAAAAATTCTACACTGAGATTAATGTATAAAATGAAAGCACATGGGATGGGGGGATAATGTTTGAGGTGGATAGAAAATTGGTTAGCAGACAGTAAACAAAGAGTTAGAATAAGTAGGTCTTTTTCTGAATGACAGACAGTGACTAGTGGGGTAGTCCAGAACTAAAGGTCATAGGTTAAGGATAAGGGGTAAACCTCGTAGGACTAAGATGAGGAAAGATTTCTTCATCCAGAGTGTAATGAGTCTGGAATTCACAACCACAAAGTGTTTGAGGCCAAAACATTGTGTTTTCAAAAAGGAGGTAGATATAGCTCTTGTGGCTAAAGGGATCAAGGGATGTGGGGAAAGGGCAGGATTAGAGTATTCAGCTCAATGATCAGGGCTGACCATATTGAATAGCAGAGCAGGCACGAGGAGTTGAATGGCTACTCCTGCTCCTATCTTCTATGTTTCTCTTAATGGGTCTGGCTGATTGACACTTTTATTGGATTGTGGTAAGAAGGATTTTCTTTGACATTTTGGAAATTTACCAATGAATGACATTTTTTCAAAAACTCTTTTTTTACACATCTAACTCTCACTATAAGTTTTTCAAGACACTGAATTTGCAAAGCATCTAATTGTTTTGCTTCTATATAGATAAATGCATTCAGGTTAATCTCCAGCATAATGGACCTGAGGGGCCGTAGGGTTTGTTTAGGAAGGCATACCCTAGTATGGGCTGGGTGGAGCTTGAGGTACAACTTTTGAACTTACCTTTTAAAACGTCCCCTTATGGTTCACACTATGGTTCACAACGCCTCTGATGTGCTGATGTCTCAAGTTAATTGAGATCACCGCATTCCAGGCCCCAAGAAGACTTTCCACATCAAGCAGATGTTCACCTGCACATCTGCTAACGTGGTATACTGTATCCGCTGTTCCCGTTGTGGCTCCCTCTACATCGGGGAAACCAAGCGGAGGCTTGGGGACCGCTTTGCGGAACACCTACGCTCGGTTCACACTAAACAACTGCACCTCCCAGTCGCAAACCATTTCAACTCCCCCTCCCATTCCTCAGACGACATGTCCATCCTGGGCCTCCTGCAGTGCCACAACGATGCCACCCGAAGGTTGCAGGAACAGCACCTCATATTCCGCTTGGGAACCCTGCAGCCCGATGGTATCAATGTGGACTTCACAAGCTTCAAAATCTCCCCTCCCCCTACCGCATCCCAAAACCAGCCCAGCTTGTCCCCACCTCCCTAACCTGTCCTTCCTCCCACCTATCCCTTCCTCCACCTCAAGCCCCACCCCTGTCTCTTACCTACCAGTCTCATCCCGCCCCCTTGACCTTTCCGTCCTCCCTGGACTGATCTATCCCCTCCCTAACCCCCCACCTACACTCATCTTTACTGGCTCCATCCCCGCCTCTTTGACCTGTCTGCCTCCTCTCCACCTATCTTCTCCTCTATCCATCTTCTATCCACCTCCCCCTCTCTCCCTATTTATTCTGAAGAAGGGTCTAGGCCCAAAACGTCAGCCTTCCTGCTCCTGTGATGCTGCTTGGCCTGCTGTGTTCATCCAGCTCTACACCTTGTTATCTCGTATAAGTTGAACAAGTTCATGTTTGGACTTGACGTCTACTAGGCAAAAAGAACAAAGCAGCAAAGCCTTTGTCAGCTGTTTGATATAGGACAATTCAAAGCCAGCAATAATGCTTGCTCACAGACACCACAAAAATAATGACCCTCTCCACAAAGTTGTGAAACTAAATTTTTTGATGCTATCATGTGTTCTATCAGGTTCTATTACCATAGGCCTGGGAATAGATACTTTATTATGAGATGCTGTACAAATGTGCTGTAGTTAGACCCACAATACTGTTAGGGAGGGAATTCCATGAGTTTAACCCAACAGTAAGAAACGGGAATATATTTCCAAATCAGGATGTTGAGTTGCTTGGAGGGGAACTTGCAGGTGGTGGTGTTCTCATGTATCTCCTGCCCTATCCTTCTCGATGGAAGTGATTGTCTGTTTGGAAGGTATATTGGTGAATACTAAGGAGTATTGGTGAATTTCTGCAGCGTATCTTATATATGGTATACATTGCTACTACTGTGTGACAGTGGTGGAGGGAGTGAATGTTTGTGGATGTGGCGCCAGTCAAGCAGGCTGCTTACTCCTGGATGGTGTCAAGCTTATTGAGTTTTGTTGGAGTTGCACCCATCCAGGTAAGAAGGGATCATTCATCACACTCCTGAGTTGTGCCGTGTTGATGGTGTACAGGCTTTGGGGAGTCAGGAGGTGTGTTACTCGCCACTGACCTACTCTTATAGCCACTGTGTTTGTGTGGTGAATCCAGTTAAGTATCTGGTCCATGATAATTCCTAGGATGTTGACAGAGTGGAGACTCAGTGGTGCTAATGCAACCGAATGTCAAAAGGCAATGGTTAGGTTGTTTCTTATTTGAGATAATCATTGCCTCGCATTTGCGTACCATTATTAATTATTACCACTTATCAGGCCAAGCCTGGATATTGTCCAGATCTTGTGCATTTAGACATGGACTGCTTCATTATCTAATGAGTAATAAATGTTGCTGAACATTGTGCAATCATCAGCAAGGACCCCTACTTATGATGGAGGGAAAGTCACTCTTAAAGCAGCTAAAGATGTTTGGGCCAAGGACACTATCCTGAGGAACTCCTGCAGAGATGTCCTGGAGCTAAGATGACAAACTCGCAATATCTTCCTATGTTCCGGGTACGACTTCAACCTGTGGAGGGTTTTTCCCCTGATTCCCATTGACACTAGTTTTGCTAGGGCTCCTTGATGCTACACTTGGTTAAATATGGCCTTGATGTCAAGAGCAGTCTGTCTGACCTCACCTCTGAAATTCAGCTTTTTAATCCATGCTTGTACTAAGACTGTACTGAGTTCAGGAGCTGAGTGGCCCTGCAGAACCCAAAACTGACTATCAGGTTATCACTGAGCAAGTGCTGCTTGATAGTAATGTTTATCACTTTACTGATGACCGAGAGTTGAGTGATGGGCTGTGTTGGATTTGTCCTGCTTTTTATGTACAGAACATACCTGGGCAATTTTCCACATTGTCGGCTAAGTGTCAGTACTGTAGCTATACTGGAATAGTCTGTCCAGGATGTGGCAAGTTCTGGAGCACATGTCTTCAGTACTACTATCAGACTGTTTTCAGGGCCCATAATCTTTGAAGAAATCTTTTCAGTATCCAACCATTTCTTTATATCATGTGATGGTGAATCAAATTGGCTGAAGACTGGTATCTGTAATGCTGGTGACTTCTAGAGGAGGCCAAGACGGATCACCCACTCAGCACTTATAACTGAAGATCAGTACAAAAAGCGCTGAAGAATCTGCATTAATATGCTGGGCTCCTACATCCTTGAGGGTGGGAATATTTGTGTGGCCTCCTCCTACAGTGAGTTGTTTAATTGTCCACCACCATTCACAACTGGATATGTCAGAACTGCAGAACTAGTTCATACAGAATCATACAATCCCTGCAGTGTGGTAACAGGCCCTTCGGCCCAACAAGTCCACACTGACCCTCAGAGCATCCCACCCCTTTAATCTACACATCCCTGAACACTATGGGCAATTTAGCATGGCCAATCCACCTAGCCTACACGTTTTTGGACTGTGGGACGAAACCGGAGCACCCGGTGGAAACCCACGGGGACACAGAGAGAATGTGCAAAATCCACACAGACAGACACCTGAAGGTGGAATGGAATCCTGGTCCCTGGTGCTGTGAGGCAGCAGTGCTAACCACTGAGCTACCCTTGTTCTGATCCACTGGTTGTGAAATTGCTTAGCTCTGTCTACCACTTCCTGCTTATGCTGTTTGGGTGCCAAAGTAGGCCTGTTTTGTAGGTTCACCAAGTTGACATCTTATTTTTATGTACACCTGGTACTGCATCTGGCATGCTCTCCTGTACTCTTCATTGAACCAAGGTTGATCCCTGGACCAATGGCAATGGTAGAGTGGGGGAGAGTCATCTAGACTCGAAATGTTAGCTCACTGTCTCCATGGATGCTGCCTGACCCGCTGTGATCTGCACCATTTGTTGTTTTCAGTACAGATTCCAGCATCTGTAGTAATTTGCTCCTGTAGTGCAGATTATGTTGGATTTCAGTTCTGTTGCTGATATCCTCAGCATATCATGGATGCCCAATCTTGATTTGTTAAATCTGTTCAAAGTTCAGCCCATTTAGTACAGTGATAGTGCCACAAAACACAATGTATCATCGATGTGAAGGGGGACTTCTCCACAGGACCTGTGTGGTGGTCACTCTTACAAATACTGTCATGGACAGATACATCAGTAACAGGCAGATTAGTAAGGATGAGGTCAAATGTATATTTCCTTCTTATTCATTCCCTCACCACCTGCCGAAGACCCAATCTAGAAGCAATGTTCTTAAGGGATATGTGCTTAAATAGTAATGTTGCTGCCAAGCCACTCTTGGTCACTTTTGAAATCCCTCACCCAGAGTACATTCTGTACCCTTGTTCAACATGGAGGAACACTGATTCATCAGTCAAAGGAGGATGTTATGTGGTGATCCCAAGAGGTTTCCTTGCTGGTGTTTGTTCTGTTATCATGTGACTTCATGGAGTACAGAGTCAATGTTGAGGACAACTCCGATCTGACTGTATACCACTATGCCACCATCTCTGATGGGCCTTTCCTGCCAGTGACACAGGACATATCTGTGGATAGTGATGGTGGTGCCTAGGACATTGTCATACTCACAGAATCAGACAATCACAGACAATTTCAGGCTATTGATTGACTAGTCTGAGAGACAGTTCACCTAATTTTAATAGGAGCCCAGACATTAGTAAGGGTCAACAGGGCTGTGTTTGCCTTTCTTGTTTCCGGTGCCTTAGTCGATGCAGGGTGGACCATCCATTTCATTTCTTTGAGACTTTCTATTGATCATTACAACCAAGTGTTGTGAGCTTGCTACAATGGTTAAAGAGTCAATAACATTGATGTGGGTCTGGAGTCACATGTAGGCCACATAAGGATGCCAGTTTCCTTCTGACCTTGTCCCACCTTTCCCAGAAACAGTGCCAGTTCTTCAGGAATCTAGACCCTTCCCTAGTACACCGTTTCTCCAGCCATGCATTCATTTGATCTATCCTCTTATTCCTGCTCTTTTTAGCACATGGCACTGGGAGTAGGTCTGCGATTACTACAGTTGAGGTTCTGCATTTTAACTTCTTATACATCCCTTTGTTACCAATGTCATTGGTACCCAAGTGCATCACAACCACTGGTTGTTTGCCCTCCTGCTCCAGAATGTCCTGCAGCCGCTCCATGACATGCCTGAACCTGGCACCAAGAGGCAACATACCATCCTAGATTCACACCTTTGGCCACAGAAATGCCTGCCTGTACCCCTACTGTTGAATCTCCTATCTGAATAACCCTGCTGCTCATTTTCCTCCCCTTCTGTGCAGTAAAGCCATGAACTTTGCTGATGCTGCTTTTCCCCGAGAGGCCATGCCGCCAACAGTATCCATCTGAGAGGGGGATGATCACAGGGGACTCCTGCACTTCCTTCCTGAGCCTTTTCCTTTGACGGATGGCCACCCAATCCCTTTCTGCCTGTATAAACCTCCCCTGCGGTGTGACCACCTTGCTAAACATGCTGACCACAACATTCTCAGCATTGCAGAAGCTCCACGGTGAGTCCACCCACAGCTTCAGCTCTGCAAAGCAATTAGCCAGTAGCTGCAGCTGGACACACTTCCTGCACATGTAGTCATCAGGGACACTGAAAGCGTCCCTTATTTCCCACATTGCACCAGAGGAGCACACTATGGGTCTGAGATCTCCTGACATGATTATTCTCTAGATTAAGCTAGTTATCCCCTTTAAGAGAATTTAATTAAGCTCAGGACCTTCCTTTGTTTCAACTACTCCTATTGTAATCAAGAGTCCCAACTTTGTTTAAGCTAATGTATTATGCTTTAAAAAGTCTAAGAAAATACTCTGCAGGTATCACTTAACAATTGGCTGAATGCATTGGGACCATGTCACTTTCTGAACTGCCTGTACTGAGAACTGCACTCAGTCTTTCAGCTTCATCTACTCCTTATTCTCACCTAACTCCAAAGCACACTTCTTTAGCCAAGCAGCACTCACAGTGCAGTAAGTGGCATTGAAGCTGCCTCCTTTTTATAGGCCCCAAAAACAATGCTTCTGAAATGGACCAAACCAGTCGTTCAGTTATCCAGCTTCACCAGACAGTGACTCAGCTGAGTCCTGTTTCAGAAATATATCTAAACATACTCCTAATCAGGGCTGAGTTTTGCCTGCAATTTCTGTTTTTATTTCCCCTAGTAATTATGACATTTTAATTTATCTTTCCTCTGTACAGATGCTGCTGGGTTGTTGCTGACCATGTACAGCACCTGCAATCTTTTTCTCCTTTTGTTTGGCTCATAATTATACAGTATAATTAGATAACTCTACAACATGCATAATACAAATAGAACGATATTTCATTTTCAATAATATTTACTGGGGAACAGGATCAACCAGATGTGTTTTTGGAGTCACTGTTGCAATGAATAAATGTGACTTCCTTGTGAAAGTTTATTGGACTCAATTATCTTTAACATTAATGTCTTTTTCATGGAAAAGCTCAGCAGTCTGGCAGCATCTGTGTTCTGAGAAAGGGTCACTGGGCCCGAAATGTTAACTCTGATTTCTGACCACAGATGCTGCCAGACCTCCTGAGCTTTTCCAGCAATTTCAATTTTTATTCCTGATTTACAGCATCCTCAGTTCTTTCGGTTTTTTTTCATGTTTTCATGGTGATAAGTTATAGGAAGTTTCTGAGATTTTGTCATTTTTGCATTCAGAAGATATAAAGAACTGCAATCTATAAATCAAAATCACAATGATTTCACAATACTTGAGTGCTGATCATAAATGTTGGAATTCCAGTTAACTAACAATTTCTATCAATTAGAAAAGTCATGTAAGATCACTTTCAATACAGTCTTCCTATGGAAGAAATCCCTCAGTTAATGACAAGCTTAAGATTGTTTTCCCATTAGACATATGTTCTAAGGATGTATCACAATGTGTTAGTAGAACATACATAGCAATGATGGTACATGTGGCATAATAGGCCACATGACTTGAAACGCTCATGAGTTATGGTCTCACATTGTTTTGGATGTGCACTTTCTGCATTGTCAATTATGCAGCCATTTGATTATAAAGTAGTTGTCAGTATTAAGTTGGTACAAACATATTAATTGTTCATTCACAGTTGAGCTCTAAGCCAACAATAAGTCTACATTATGTTGGGTGTTGGATAATTAAATAGATCATACTTGCACAAAGCGGAGTCTCAGGCCGAATCAGTGCTTTCCAGCATTAGATCCAAGAATAAAAAGTCATTATCTATTTCTAATAGATATATGTATATAACAGAAAACTTGTAGATATTCTATTAGTACATTTCTATAGGTTTTAATGTAAAATATATTTTATAAAAAACATTCAAACCATACCAACATCCTCTCCACAAACCCCAACGTCACTATTCTACTAAAAAAAGCCATTGAATTTGAGAATCAGTCCCAAGAAATGTAAAATAAGGTCAATTCATAAATTAATTCATATAATAATCAAGTCCTCATTTTGACATATATCCTTTACAAAGCTCTGAAATACCAGACAGAATTCTTAATTAGAGGGCTCATGAGATGCCATGGTGTTTATGGAAGTCATTTGAATGTCCATTGTAGATGATAAATAGTTTGTGATTTCAATAGGTTAAAAAGTGACTATAATTGGTGCAAGGATGTAGTGAACATATTCGATGTTGGTAAATAAGTTTACTAGTAACATAATAAGGTTGTGGAGAATTCAAGTGGACCATCACCAGCATGAGGTTGAGGACAAGATTACTTGTGTGCATCAGTTCTCAACAGAATTCTATGGTGAAATTAGTTACACTAGTTTGGCAAAGTTGTAACAAAAGAGTAGATGATAAAAACTAAGATTAAAAAAATCACTTGATCAAAAAGCATGACTAGCAGCCAATAAAGTATTGGCTTCAGCTCAACCTTCCTCTGATGCCAAATGCAGGCTCTGCAGCTGAGTATTCAGAACAGGCTGTTCCAGGAAACAGAGCCTGTAAACTCCCTAAAGAGCCAACAACGTTCTTTTAACTTTACTGCACAGTTTCATTTTAATCAGAAAGCTGTGTGTCGGTCTACCAAAACAAAACAAAAAGATGCTTCTGTTAAATCTTAAGTGCAATATTTTAATTAAAGAATTTTGGAAACTTTTGGAAGGTAGAACAGGATGTTCTTTTCAAATAGCGAAGTTTTTTTCACATCTTGACAGCACAGATGCAGCAGTCTGTCAATTCTGAGCCAGCATTTTGACCCCTACCCTTTGTTCTATCAGCTGGAAGTGAACTCTTCCAAATCAGAATTTTTGGCAAATAGATTCTCTGGAATCTACACCTCATTTGTTTTCTCAGCTGATGGAAACAAAAAAAAAATCCACTGCTGACAGATTTTCTGTAGCTGAGCTGTTCTCGGTACACTTATTGGCAGAACAGCTGCAACTTTTAAGAATCCTGCCAACACTCTAAACAGCACTTTGTTTAAGGATTACAAGAGCCACACATTGAACATAGCAGACTTGAAAAATTTCCCAGGCTTCATGCTGCAGAGGAGTCAGATGGTCTTGGTTCTTGCTTGCATAATTACTGGGAGTTCAGATCAGGGCTACTGTTTGAGCTCCTAAACCAACAACTTTTGTCACTTTGAAATAGTTTGGTTCTATAGTCATACTTTGGACTCATTTGTTGCCACATATTTTCTGAGATGATTCCAGAGATCTTACATCAGATTAGTTTAGGAAGTCTCCATGATTGACTACTATAGTGTTCTAAATCATATACATATAAGGGATAATTTTCCTAATTTACAGTCTTGACTAGGAACCTTACCCAGCAAGAATGTATACCAAGATTTTGAGCATTTTGTCCCATTGATGCGTCTGTTCCCAATAAATGAAAAATGATGGAAGGGCTATATATAAATTGTATGTAATTTGTAGTGAGCAAAGATCCAAGCAGGAATTTGCAGATTCATGAATTTATATTGAAGGAGTTTTGAGTGCCACATACAGTTGTGATGTACCAAAGAAAACAAACAAGATGAACCTACTTTTCACACATTTGAAAAAGTCCACAAATAAATTCTGATCAATATTCATTTTGTTAGAGATAGTAGGAACTGCAGATGCTGGAGAATCTGAGATAACAAGGTGTGGAGCTGGATGAACACAGCAGGCCAAGCAGCATCAGAGGAGCAGGAAGGCTGGTCTAGGCCCGAAACGTCACCACTTCATTTTGTTAGTCCCATTTCTTGAATAAATTGTGTCCTGGATATTTACCTGTAATAGAGCAGGATCATATCTCTCCCTTATTGCAAGGGGCCTCAAATCACCAATGGACAGGATGAAGATTTTTTCCTGACTTCCAGTGACGCAGACAGGGACACAGCCGCTTGAGGGATAAGCATTATCCAGCTGCTGACATTTGCTCTCATTTTCCCACAGTCTCAGGAAGTAACAGCTTTAGGTTTGATTAGTAACATCGCAATGGAAATTACCTTTAAATTATTGACCAAAAAAAAACAGGGACCACTACCTCACCAAGGAAAATAATGCTAGTTAACATCCATGTTCTTGCTTACAAGCCTGAGACTTGGAGCTATTCCACAACTAGAAATTGGAGACTATTCCTTAATCACTCAAATATTCATTCTCATCCTAATACACAAATGAGCAAGGATCCATTGCCTGTAACAAGACCATTTATCCAGTTCTTACTTGTTGATATTATCATAATTTTTGCCAAAGCAATTATCCTGTTTATAACTATTAAAACTGACTCTCTGAGGACAGATAATGTGCATGTGTTGAAATGAACAAAACTTAAATGATAAAGTGAGGCCAACTTAGTTAAATATTTATAGTGCCACTGCAGTGAGTAGCACATAATATGTCGGTGGCATAAAATAATAAAGGGTGGTAATTCCAAGAAAATATGTAAAATAACTGAAACATCTGAAATCCCCATTGGTATTGTGGTACAGTTACTGTGCGTCCAGTTGAGGTGATGCAGGCAGCTTGTAAATGTCAAGCTGGAGGCCCAAGTGCATTATAGCCAGCACAGGTTCAAGTTAAATGCGCCTCTTAAAGCTGACATATCCATCTTAATATTTCTGAGAAAAATGAAAATATAGTAATGTAGTGACAGGGCAGAGAAAGGGATCCCAGATTCTCTAATGCAACACTGGAGGTGGATGTGGAAAGGAAAGGAAGAGAGACATTATGTTTCACAGGAATTCATCAGGATCTTAAAGCAAATATTGCAAAGGGAGTAGGAGCAGGTGGTCACAGAGATCAGTGACTGTGGCCCCGAAACTCTGGTTATAATCCTCCTGAAGTTTAAAGATCTCCTAAGCACAGTCAAAGTCAGTCTCGAGCCATCTGGACTTGTGTCTGATGTTGCACTTTACCTTCACAAACCTACCAATGCTACATGCCTCACACCCAGATCTCACAGTTTCCACATATTTCCAGCTATTCAGCTACGACATGCCTATCACCTGAACTCACTACACCATTCCCATTGACATGTAAATTAGAAAAAAATTAATAAGGCTTGCGATAATGATTGAAAAAGACATAAGCAAGTCAAAGGCCTGTGTAATAGATCAGGGATAAGAGCTAAATATAATAAATGTGAATAGAACGATGAAAGATAGAGTCTTAGAGATTTACAGCATAGAAACAGGCCCTTCGGTCAAAATTGTTCATACCGTCCAGTTTTCACAATTAATCTAGTCCTGTTTGCCTGCATTTGGTCCGTATTCCTCCATACCTATCCCATCTATGTACCTGTCCAAATGTTTCTTAAATTACAAAATTGTACGCATCTCCACCACTACCGCTGGCAGCCTGTTCCACACACTCACCACCCCCTGTAAAAAAATTGCCGCTGTAGATCCTTTTGTATCTCTAACCTCTCATCTTGAACCTGTGCCCTCTAGTTTTCAACTCCCTGTCGTGAGGAAAAGCTGTTGGCTATCTACCTTATCTATGCCTCTTATGATTTTATAGACCTCTGTAAGGTCACCCCTCAGCCTCTTGCACTCCAGGGAGAAAAGTCCCAGCCTATCCAGCCTCTCCTTATAACTCAAACCTTCCAGTTCAGGTACCATCCTAGTAAATCTTTTCTGTACTCGATCGAATTTAATAATATTATTCATTAGTAGATAACCAGAACTGCGTGCAATATTCCAAATGTGGCTTTACTAATGTCTTGTACAGCTGCAACAAGACGTCCCAACTCATATATTCAATGCTCTGACCAATGAAAGCAAGCATATCAAAAGCCTTCTTCACCACCCTGTCTACCTGTGACTCCACTTTCAAGGATGTTTGAACCTATACTCTTAGTTCGCTGTGTTCAATAACACTGCTCAGGGTCCTAACATTGACTGTGTAAGTCCTGCCATGGTTTGACCTACTGAAATGTAACACTTTGCATTTATCTAAATTAAACTCAATCTGCCATTCCTCAGCTTACTGGCTCCGTTGATCAAGATCTCACTGTATTCCCAGATAACCTTCTTTACTGTCAACTATACTACCAATCTTGGTGTCGTAGAACATAGAACAGTACAGCACAGTACAGGCCCTTCGGCCCACGATGTTGTGCCGAACTTTTACCCGAAACCTAAGGTCTATCTAACCTCCACTGCTACCTTATACTATCATCCATATGCCTATCTAATAGCCGCTTAAATGCCCCTAATGAGGCCGACTCCACTACCCTTTCCGGCAATGCATTCCACGCCCCTACCACTCTCTGAGTAACGAACCTCATCCTCAAACTTATTAACCATACTTCCTAAATTCTCATCCAAATCGTTTATATAAATGATAAATAACAATGGACCCAGCATCAATCCCTGTGGCACACCGCTGGTCACAGGCCTCCAGTTTGAAAACAACCTCTGTCTTCTGCCTTCAAGTGAATTTTGTATCCAGTTGGCTAGCTCTCCCTGGATCCTGTGAGATTTAACCTTACTCAATAACCCACTAACTGCTGCCTTAACTAAGGCCTTGCTAAAGTCCATGTCGACAATGTCTGCTGCACTGCCCGCATCTGCTTTCTTGGTCACCTCTTCAAAAAACTCAATCAGGTTCATGAAACACAATTTCCCAGACAAAAAGCCATGCTGACTATCCCAAATGAGTTAATGCCTCTCCAAATGTGTGTAGATCCTGTCTCTCAGAATCCCCTCTAACAACTTACTCACCAGAGACATTAGGCTCACTGGTCTATAGTTCCCAGGCATTACCCTACAGCCTTTCTTGAATGATAGCACAGCATCAGCAATCTTTCAATCTTTGGGCTCTTCACCAGTGCCTGTCGACAATACAAATATCTCCACTGGGGCCCCACAATTTCCTGCCTAGTCTCCCACAATGTCCCAGGATACATTTCATCAGGTCCCAGAGATTTATCTACCTTAATGTGTTTTAAGACTTACAGCACCTCCTCTTCTGTAATGTGGACACCCTTCAAAACATCACTGTTTATTTCCCCAAGTTCCCTAGCATCCATGCCTTTCTCGGTAAATACTAATGAGAAATATTTATTTATGATCTCACCCATCTCTTGTGCATCTGCACATAGATGACTTTGTTGATCTTTAAAAGGCCCTATTCTCTTCCTAGTTTCTCTTTTGCCCTTCATGTATTTGTAGAATCTCTTAGGATTCTCCTTTCCCCTATTTGCCAAAGCCATCTCATGTCTCCTTTTAGAAAAACTGATTTCTCTCCAACACACTGTATACTCCTCAAGGAATTCACTTGATCCCATACATTGCCTTGAAATGTCATATGCTTCCTTCTTTTTCTTGACCAGGGCCTCAATAACTCTAGTCATCCGGGATTCTGTTGGCCAGCCTGCTCCTGCCAGCCTTACCCTTCACTCTAACAGGAACATGCTGGCCCTGAACCCGTATTAACTCACTTTTGAAAGCCTCCCACTTACCAGATGTCCCTTTGCCTACAAAAAGCCTCCCCCCAATTAACTTTTGAAAGTTCCTAAGTCCATCAAAATTGGCCTTGCTTCAATTTAGAACTTTAATTTATGGACCAGGTCCATCATTTTCCATAGCTATGTTAAAACTAATGAAATTATGGTCACTGGTCCCAAAGTGCTCCCGTGCTTGCCCTGCCTTATTTCCCAAGCGGAGGTCAAGTTTTGCGCCTTCTCAAGGAGGGCCATCTACATACTGCATGAAAACTTCTTCCTCAACACACTGAACAAATTTGTCTCCATCGAAGCCCTTAACACTATGGCAGTTCAAGTCAATGTTAGGAAAGTTAAAACCTTATACTATTACAACTATATTATTCTTGCAACTATCTGCAATCTTCTTACATATTTGCTCCTCAATCCCCCGCTGACTATTGGGGGGCCTATAGTTCAATGCTATCAAAGTGATCTCCCCCTTTTTAATTCTCAGTTCTACCCTATAAACTCAGTGGAAGAACCCTCAAGAATGTCCTTTCTCAGTACTGCCATGATGTTCTCCCTAACTACAACTTCCCCTCCTCTCTTGCCTCCGCTTCTGTCCTTCCTATAGCATCAATACCCCGGAACATTGAGCTGCCAGTGTTGTCCCTCCCTCAGCCATGTTTCTGTAGTAGCTGTAATATCCCAGTCCCATGTACCCATCCATGCCCTAAGTTCACTTGCCTTACCTATCAGGCCACTTGCAAAGAAATAAATGCAGTTTGAACCAGACTTCCCTTGCTTCCCGCTATGCTCTTGCCTGCCCTGTCTAGTATTAGGATTACCACCATTGCCTTTACTATTTAACTTGTTATTGTTAGCTTTTGTAGTGTCCTCAACTTTTTCTTTCATCTCCCTATAGCTTTGGATTCCACCCCCACCACCCACCCCGCCCCACCACCACCACCACCCCACCCCGGCCAACCCAGTTTAAACCTTCCCGAGTGACTCCTGTTTATATCTGTCAGCAGGGCTCCTGGTTTGGACCAGGCTAACAGTCACATTCGGGGAACATATATTCTATTATTTTCGCCTGACTGACCTCATTACAACAGGATGACAAAGAGAATATGAACATTTTCAGAAAAAATTCAATTAAGAAAGCAATAAGGAACGACAACATTAAAATTTTCTGAGGAAATCAGAGATCCAAGAATAGAGATTAAGCGAACGACAATGTACCAGCTAATGTTTCATGTGAATTGGTGCTGGGACCACTTTGGTTCACTATAAACAGTTTGAATTCAGGAATCAGAAGTATATAGCTGCATTTAGTCAGACAACATAGGTCCTGACAATAAGCCTGAAAGCCTGGGTTGCCATTTGTTTGATCCCTGGTTGTGTTCTGGTCCATTTGGCAGTAGTCAATAACTGCCTGGGTTCCCATCTCAGTGGACATTCCATCTAGTTGAAAGGAAGATGCAGTGGTTGCCACTCTCACAAATGAAATGATTTGTGTCTGGATCACAGAGACCAAACAGGGCCAAAGGGTCCTGACAATTTCTGTGTGGGTTAGGGAGGGCTTGAGAGTGTTCTTGAGGACCATTGTCACGGGGGAGCACTCTGTGGGTCACAGAATGCCTGAGTTTAGACACAGATGCATGGTTAAAAATCTTAAAACAAATTTGCATCTCGAAGCCACGTCCATTTGCTAAATTCTGGATTTGGGCACGCTTAACAACAACAGTTTGTAATTATGTAGCACCTTTAATGTGACAAAACGTTGCAAGTTATTTCACAGAGCATTATAAAGCAAGAGTCGACAAGGAACCAATAAAGGTGACATTATGGCAAATGAACAAAAGCTTGCTCAAAATGATAGATTTTCAGGAGGATCTTAAAGGAGGGAATGGATATAGTGACTTGGCAACACTCTGAGAGGGAATTCCATAGACAAGGGCTGAGACAGTAATAGCATGGCCATCAATGTTGGAGTGTTTAAAGTCAGGGTTCTCAAGAAACCAGAATTAGATCAGCACATTCAAATTTAATGGCATATATATTGGAAAATTGTGGAAACAAGGAACGATTAGAAAAATGGAGATGGACAAGGCCACAAAGAAACTTAAAGACTGAGAATTTTAAAATTGAGCCATTGTTTGATTAAGAGCGAATGTAAATAATTATACACAGGGGTGCTAAAGGAATGGGACATGGTAGAAGTAAAACTACAGGTAGCAGAGTTTTGGATGACCTCAAATTTATAGAGAGCAGAAATGGGACCCATTTCTGAAGAAGGGTCTAGGCCCGAAACGTCAGCTTTCCTGCTCCTCTGATGCTGCTTGGCCTGCTGTGTTCATCCAGCTCTACACCATGTTATCTCCCTGATACTTGTTATTTTGTCATCAAAACCAAGATGAGAACACAACAGCAATTCAGGAGGTTCATTTAAAGTCAAATAAATACTGCAGACATTCAGTGCTTACAGCTTAGGAAGAGGTTTGCTCAATGTACTTGTGGTGGGTGTTAAAGTATACACTTTGGCTGTTTTGAGGCTCACGTCAGGAAAGACAGTGCATTGAATGCCATAGATTAGACAACAGATAAAAAGCATTGGAAGAAGCCTGCTGTAGGAGTTCTGTGTAGGAGTAGCAATCGGGCAAGTGACGAGAGGTGGGGAGTCAATAATGCTGAAGACACTGCTCATGTACTTTCAGAGGCTGAATTTCCTGGATCTTGGAAGAGCAACATTTCTCAATATGGAGCTTATAACTTCCTACCTGACTGGCCTCAGTTGATGGCAAACATTGGCTGCCACCAAGTAGAACTGTTTCCTGCTGGACTTGGTTATCTTGCATCACCAGCAGCCGTGAAAGTGACCACTTTTTTGCCTGCAGACTCTTCCAGGTCCAGGATCCTCCAGATGTGTAAGACTTCGCACTGATAGGTTATCTGCCAAGGCTGTCAATTATGTGACCTTCATGTATGATGTTACCAGTCACGATGAGCAAGTGCTTGAGTTTACATCTCTGATTAGCTTCCCACCCAGTTGCAGGGCATCTTTGACTGCACACTTGGCAATCCAATCATCCCCAGATCAACCAGGAGTGGTCAGAATGACATGTTTCCATTCCATCAACATTCAGTTGGTCTTCCATCATGGAGGTTTTCACAGATATGTTCCAAATTCCAGGGAGAGTTCTCATGATACTTTCAGATCACAGCAGTCCAAGCTGTCTGCTGCATCGAACCTGCAGGCCAATACCAAATTCGGTTGATAAGAGACAAAGGATAACTTCTTCAAACTTGATTATGACACCCTTGGGAAACCCAACCACTGCATCTCAGAAGACGTACAACATTACGACAACCATTTGTGTCCACTTAGTAAGCGAACAAAATGCTCAAGATATGGTTCAGGTGCTTGAACAGGAATAGTGCCAGAAGACTGGAGACTAGCAAATGTTGTCCCCTTGTTCAAGAAGGGGAGTAGAGACAACGCTGGTAATTATAGACCAGTGAGCCTTACTTCGGTTGTGGGTAAAGTGTTGGAAAGGATTATGAGAGATAGGATTTATAATCATCGAGAAAGGAATAATTTGATTAGGGATAGTCAACACGGTTTTGTGAAGAGTAAGTTGTGCCTCACAAACCTTATTGAGTTCTTTGAGAAGGTGACCAAACAGGTGGATGAGGGTAAAGCAGTTGATGTGGTGTATATGGATTTCAGTAAAGCGTTTGATAAGGTTCCCCACAGTAGGCTATTGCAGAAAATACGGAGGCATGGGATTGAGGGTGATTTAGCGGTTTGGATCAGAAATTGGCTAGCTGTAAGAAGACAGAGGGTGGTGGTTGATGGGAAATGTTCATCCTGGAGTTCAGTTACTAGTGGTGTACCTCAAGGATCTGTTTTGGGGCCACTGCTGTTTGTCATTTTTATAAATGACCTGGATGAGGGCGTAGAAGGATGGGTTAGTAAATTTGC
>NC_063332.1:134008455-134025350 GCF_021869965.1 Rhincodon typus | reverse complement strand
GTAGAGGGATTGAGTTTCGGAGCCATGAGGTCATGTTGCAGCTGTACAAAACTCTGGTGCGGCCGCACTTGGAGTATTGCGTACAGTTCTGGTCACCGCATTATAGGAAGGATGTGGAAGCATTGGAAAGGGTGCAGAGGAGATTTACCAGGATGTTGCCTGGTATGGAGGGAAGGTCTTATGAGGAAAGGCTGAGGGACTTGAGGCTGTTTTCGTTAGAGAGAAGAAGGTTAAGAGGTGACTTAATAGAGACATACAAGATGATCAGAGGATTAGACAGGGTGGACAGTGGGAGCCTTTTTCCTCGGATGGTGATGGCTAGCACGAGGGGACATAGCTTTAAATTGAGGGGTGATAGATATAGGACAGATGTCAGAGATAGGTTCTTTACTCAGAGAGTAGTAAGGGCGTGGAATGCCCTGCCTGCAAAAGTAGTAGACTCGCCAACTTTAAGGGGATTTAAATGGTCATTGGATAAACATATGGATGATAATGGAATAGTTTAGGTTAGATGGGCTTCAGATTGGTTTCACAGGTCGGCGCAACATCGAGGGCCGAAGGGCCTGTACTGCGCTGTAATGTTCTATGTTCTATGTTCTATGAACAGACCTGGAGAAACACTGCACAGCAGTCAGGATCTCCAGACTGATTGTGGTGTAAGACATTCTGGATAACATTGAGCAGCACTGGAGACTAGAACTGCAAAAGAAACAAGACTTTGAGAACTTTTCACCTGTAGACAATTCCAAAAGGGCAGAATATAAAGAAGATAATGATCATCCCATTGGATGAGACAGGGTCATCCTTGGTTTTTTGGCACAACATCTGGGCCCACAGGTAACAACAAACTTTTGCCCATGTCTTCCTATTCATCAAAAAACAATTGGAATGGTAAGTTGTCATTGAGCATTCAAGAATAGGCAAATAAAGAATGTAAAGCAAAATAATAAATTTTAATCAATTCTGCTAAAGAGTGAGAACTTAACAATATAACGTACCTCGCCTTTTGCATACCTTGTATACAAAGGTACCTCATCTTTTTGCATACAAATCTTTACTCTTCCTCTTCCTACCACTGTTTTGTGGTGCAACCCATGTGGCTTCAGTAGAGGTAGAACCAGGCTCCTCAGATCCCATTTGGAACTGCTGAGATTCTCCAGGCTAAATGTCTCTGAACTTTGGAGCTATTGGAGGACCTGCCAAAGATTGTTCAATTTGGGTAGAAGCAGACTTGGCCATCAAGGCAAAAAGCTTGATTTTAACATCTAATTGGAGCTAGGGTCATGGAAGAACATTGGGTGAGAAGTGCAAGGTGATAATAGGTGATAACGTTTGACTTCTGATTTATCGCATTAAGAGCTGAGTATGCTAATAAGCCAAGAACCAGAATGACAGCACATGACCAGCAGCCGTGAGGACTCCAGGCTGCAGCACAGTAGACCAAGGATGTGTGTATAAGTTGATGTGTAACCAAATGAATTGTACCTACCTCACTTACTAATTATGAGATTGGTAATTTTGTATTAAGGAACATGATAGAAGAATACTACAGTGTATTATGTAGTAAGACTTTCTTGCTAGAAATCAAATAAAAGAATTATACATTTTACAACAAGAAAAATGCACATTTATATCTTACCACCTGTGACCTCATTACACAACAAAGTGTGTTACATGTAATGAAGTTTCCTGTTTCGCATACATAATGTCTTGTTTAATGCAAGAAGTAGGCCTTGCACTTCAGCAGAATAGTTGAGAAGCTCCGCAATAACTTCATTGCTTTTCAGCATCTCACTGCCCATTTCCCATGATGACAAGAAGGTAACTGAATTGAATTTATCCCCTAGTGTTCTGTGAAGATGCTGGAATTTCAACAAAATCTTGCTTTAAATCCATTTTTTCACCAAGACCTTTTTTAAAAATTATTTTCTAGAGAGTTGTTAACTGATGTAGAAGGTATCCTATTCACTTCTCAAAATATCTGTCTGTTCCCTTTTACATTTGAATTTTTAGGCATTATAATTGAACATTAGAGAAACATACAGAAACACCACTAATTACATTCTCAGAAAGCAAACAATAATGGTATTTTTTTTTGCATGAGCTTCGGTGAAATGAGTGTGCAATGGCCAAATTCGAATGAATTGTGACCCTGTGAGTGTGAAGATACAGAGACAAGATGTTGGCACTTACCTTTACGGAATGCTAAAGATCATTAACTTTCTCCCTGCATTCTGTGGATTCCATAGTTATCTTGATCTGGTCTGACTGAGTCTGGTGATGTAGCCTTCTTTGCTGGTCAATAGAAAGAAGCACTGCCCTTCTTTCTACCACCCTGCCCACTAGCACCTCCAGGTATCTTTCTTTGAACCAAAGAATTGTTTTTCTGAGCCTCCCTTCAAGATAATGGATTACAACTCTTCTTATTCCGTACATCATGTCCACTAATCTCAACCACTTCATCCCTTTCCTGCACTTACTACTAATTCACTGGGGAGATCTTACCATTGTCTCCTGCTCCTGCATCATCGTTAACTGCTGTTCAATCCACTTCCATCATACTCAGTCCATCCCTTTGCAGAGAGGGGGTGAGGGATGTGCAGAGAAAGAAAGATAATAGCCATATGATGCATCCTGTGTAAATGCATGAGATACTACCTGACAGAAGCATGCAAGTCATGTGTCCCTGAGCTCCAAAGGGCTATAGTGGCACGTGAGTTCAGCCAAAAGCAGCCATGATGATATGATGATGTTGGTGATTCATCATTGTCAAAATATGTGAGTGTAGGGTAGATGAGGATGCTAACCATGGAGTATACAAGAATGTTGTGAAGGAGACAGAGTTAGATGAAGGCCCAAAGAAGCAAGCATGAAGCTGCTGCTGTCAGGTCACCACTCTGACTTTCATGTCAAGAATTAGTGCTGTTTAATTTCTCAGGGAGAGTTGAAAACTGCGTAAAATTAGTTGAGTTTAACTAACAATGAGATGCAAATGCATAGAAGTAAGGTACTTGCAACTCATTGGCAAGATTTTGGACTTACCATTTAAACCTTAAGGGGAAGATCAGAAATTTGTTCAATGTTGAGAACCTAATTTTTCCATTTTTGTTGTAATTTCCCAACTTTCTTACCATCTCTTCCACCATTGACGGGAGCAAAAAAATTTGTCCTGTGTGTGTTTCCTCATGGAGGAAAATATTACAAACCTCCCAGAAAAATGAAGAATCAAGGGACTAGTGTCTACATTTTAATTGTTGAAAGAGGTCACTACAGAGATAACAGGCATACTGGTGAACATTCTTGCACATTTTATAGACTCCAGATGGTTCCTATAGATTGAAATGTGACAAATATCATTCCACTGTTGAAGAAAGTAGGGAGGGAGAAAACAGGGAACTATCAGCGCCCAAAATCATTCATAGGGAAAATACTAGACACTAAAATAAATGATGTAATAATTACTTAAGACTGAGATGAGAAGTAATTTCTTCTCTCAAGGGTTGTTAGTCTTTGGAATGCCTTGCCACAGACAGCTGTGGCGTCAGAGTCCATGTATATATTAAGGCTGAGATAGATAGGTTCCTGATCAGTAGGGGAATCAAGGATTATGCAGGAAAGTGAACTGAGGAATGTCAGATCAGCATGATCCTATTGACTGGTGGAGCAGGGCAGAGGGGCCAAATGGCCTACTCTGTTCCTATTTCTTGTGCTCTTATGATAACAGGAAACTTAGAAAAGAATGATAGGATTGGATGGAGTCAACATGTAATTATGGAATGGAAATCATATTTGACAAACCTGTTACAGTTTTTTTTGAGATGAGGGGTATCTGGTGGATGTGGTACATTTAGATTTTTAGAAAGTTGCTGAAAAGGTCCAACACCACAGTTGATTTAAAAAAAAACACACAAAGGATTGACAGAACTGACATGGTTTGAAGATTCATTAACAGCCAGAAAACAGAGTAGAAATCAATGGTAATTTTTGGTTTGGCAGTTTCTGACCAGGAACTGCAAGGATCGGTACTTGGCCTCTAGCTTTTACAGTCTATATCAATGATTTGAATTGGGAATTTAACTTAATATTTCCAATTTTATAGGCACATAACTAGGCAGAATTGTGAGCTGTGAATAGGATGCAAAGATGCTTCAAAGGGATTTGGAGAGACTAAGTGAGCAAACAAAAAATTGGCAGATGGAATACAATGGAGAGTGATGTGAGGTTGTACACTTCAGTAGGATAAGCAGAAATACAGAGTATTTCTTAAATAGTAAGAGGCCGCGATATGTTGAACTTCAAAGGGACTTGAGTGCCCTTGTTAATTAGCCACTGAAAATTGACATGCAGTTTGAGTGAGCAATTAAGAAAGCAAATGGTGTGTTGGCCTTTATTGTGTACTGGAGTAAAGATGTTTTACTGTAATTATATGGAGCCTTGGTGATACAACACCTGGAGTATGTGTGCAGTTCAGCTCTCCTTACCTAATGAAAGATGTATTTGCCATTGAGAGAGTGCGACAAACGTTCATCAAACTAATTCCTGGGATCAAGGGATTGCCCCATGAGGAAAAATTAAATAAACTGAATCTATGTTCTCTGGCATTTAGAAGAATGAAAGGTGCTCTCATTCAAATGTAAAAGATTATTACAGGCATCAATAGAACCAGCAGACACGGAATAAGTTGTAAGCTATTTAAGACTTAGATGAGAAGGGCTCAGTGGTTAACACTGCTGCCTCACAGCACCAGAGACCCAGGTTTGATTCCAACCTCAGGTGACTGTGTGGAGTTTGCACGTTCTCCCTGTGTCTGCGTGGGTTTCTGCTGGGTACTCTGGTTGCCTCCCACAGTCCAAAGATGTGCAAGGTAGGTAGATTGGCCATGCTAAATTGCCCATAGTGTTCAGGGATTGTATAGGTTACGTGCATTAGCCACAAGAAATGCAGGACTACAGGGATAGGGTAGGGGAATGGGTCTGGGTGGGATGCTGTTCGGAGGGTCGGTGTGGACTCAGGCTGAATGAACTGTTTCCACACTGGGGGGATTCTGTGATCTTCTATGATCTATGAATTTCTTCATTTAGAGGGTGGAAAATCTTTGGAAATCTCAGTCCTTAAGGTTTGTGGAGGCTCAGTCATGGAATATGCTCAAGACTGAGATTGATAGATTTCTGTGTATTAAAGACATCAAGGCTTATGGTGATAGTGCAGGAAAGTGGGGTTAAGTTAGAAGATCAATCATGATTTCATTGAATGATGGAGATGGTTTGGGAGGAGGAGTGGACCATGCATCCTCCTGTTCCTTATGTTCTTATTATTCACCTGAAAGGACAGGTTGGCATCAACTTAACAGCATTTCATAAACGTGGCTAACCCAGAAGATGTGCAGTACTGCACTGATGTGTTATTTTGGATTATGTGCTGAAGTATCTTTTGCAAGTTTGAACCAAGGTAACTCTGAAGATAGCATTACCCCAAACCATGACTGACTCCATAAATTAATGTTATTTTACTCATTGCTATATTTATAGTATTCATTGCAAAACAAATGAACGTACATATGCTTTTCATTTGCAATGTAGTTTTTTTACAATGAAATTATATAATGATCCTGCAACACTAATAGATAGCTGGCAGTGAGTTACAAAGTATTCAAGCAAGCAGTTAAGATGACATCATCGCCATAAGCCATCTGAAAGTAGATTGAGCCATTTATATGAACATCAGCAGAACCAACCAATTGAATTACTGCTCTAGAATTCAATGCCTGTCATTTCCAATACACAGTGTATAGTTCATACCTTTAAAATATTTATCATTCTGATATACAGTGGAGAGAAAGGCTTAAAGTATGAGATAACATCTGATTTTAGAACTGAAGACATTTGCATCATACAATCGTCTGTTACTACAGCAGAATTTGGAAAGGTATGTTAAACGATAGCCATGAATAAATACAGGATAGTAATGTAATTAAGCGCCTCAGAAAATATCATAAATTGCAAGAGCAAAGCTTCTATCGTTCATAGCTATCATTCCAATTTCTTGATTTGATTACTCAGCAGAAATCACTCTCATTATTGTGATGCACATTGACTCTTAATTTCACAGAGTAGCTTCGTCCACTTTTGGGGTTCATTTTTCTTTTAAATGTGGGTATTAGTGAGGATTCTGAATGCAAACCATTTCTCAAATTAATTCATGGGATTTAGCCATTGCTTAAAATTTATTATCCACCCCTAACTGTCCTTGAAAGGTGGTGGGAGCCACCTTCTTGAAATGCTGGACTTTATGTGGAAAAGACAGTCACACAGTGCTGTTGGGGAGAGAGTTCCAGATTTTGGCTCAATAGCAATGGAGAAACTGAGATATATTTTTAGGTCAGAATAGCGAATGATTTTTAAGGGAGACTTCAAGGTCATAATGTTCCCGTGCTCTTGCTTCTCCTTTGCTACTAGGCAATGGAATTACTGACCACAAAATTAGTGCTGTGCAGGAGGCCATATGGTCCATCAAGCTTGTACCAGCTTTCCAAATGAGCATAAATAGAGGTTGCAGGTTTGAACGGTTGTTTTGACAAGGCCTTAGCAAATTAAAGACTGCAGGCACGGTGTGCTGATAATGGATGGGATGCCAATCAAGTGGGTTTTGTTGCTGTGGATCACGTCAAACATGTTACAAGTATAAAGTTAGTCAAATTATGTTTTGTGACTGTCTATTTAATTTGAGGTAAAATGGAGAATGGAAAAGGGTTATGTGCCCCATTCTGGACTGTGCCCAAAAACAAGAACGTGGCTTAGCTGTTAGAGGTTAAAGTGAAGTTGGGTTGTTTTGCTGGGAAGAGAGCCAATATAGGATGGGCTGAAGGGCTAAAGTTATTGATGATATTTGATAGCTGCGTTACTTTGAATGAGTCCTGTGAACATTCCTGTACGTGCCAAAGACAGCATAATCAAAGTTGCTTTTCTGTACTTGCTCAGCCTGTTTTCTGTACTGGCAGTTTGTTGCACTGTATAAGAGAGAGAGCTCCGTTCCAAGTTGCTGGATTTCACCTCGGACCCGGATTGCAAATGGTGCCAGGAACAAGCTCAGCCTCCAGACCAACCGTCAATTGAAGGTCCCTGATGGGCAGAAGGGTGTGAGGCTTATTGTCTTTTTCCTCTCTTTTTCATTCTTTTTATTTACTTAATAAATGTTCCTTTCTTTTTCGTCTTTTACTGTTACTCAATAAACATTCATATTTAAGCAAACTGCTGTTGACAAGCCTCTCTTAACTACATTTAACCAAATCTGAAAAGTCAACCAAGATATTTTTGGCGACGAGGATGGGATTTGGGAAAATGTGTAAGAGAAGGGAAAAGCAATATAATGCTGCGGAGACCTTCCATATTCTAGGGTGGAATGCGGCACACACTGGATTTGGGTCTGTGGCTATTATGTTATGAAAAGTAGGACCCCCAAAAGGATGGGGAACAGTTTTAACTGTAAAAAGAGAGAACTGGAGGCCAGGTTTCTGCATTGTGCAAATACACTGAACCTTGTAGAATTTTAACTCTTTGTGGTCTGGTTTGAATGTACCTTTGTTTGTTGGCTGCTAAACATCGTCTTGTACAATTTGTGTCTTTTTGTTCCATGGAGCTCAAGATCTGGGGATATTTTGAAGTTTTAGTTTGCATTTTGGGAATGTCTGGTGGTTTGAAAGCGTGTTGTGTGCCCATGTAGGCCTGTAATAGTGTGGAACATGTATGGTTAATGTAGTGCCCTTTTAAGAAACCATCAGTGGTTGTGTAAAGGAAAGAAGGTGTGCAGAAATGCTGATTCAGAAATTTGGTTTGTAAAGCTTGGTAAAAATTTATCTTTTGGAATTGGCTCCATGTTGTGTTTGGACTTGCATAAATTTTAATTCCAGAAATTAACCATGTTTGAAATTTCAATTTCTGGCCAGAGTCAACTTCTAAATACTGTTTTAACACATGAGTAAATCTTTAATTCTGGATGATAAGATTAACTCATTTTTAATATCAAAGTGATAGGGACATTGGGCTGTTGAAAATGCAACTCTCTGTGGGCAAGGAGTTTAGGAAAGGCAAATTTAACAAAGGGGTGTGCTTTTCCTTCCTTCAATGAGGAAGAGAGATGATGTAATTGCATGCAGGTGTTTATGCCCCACCCTGTTTTTGAATCCGTAGTTGATACTAATTAACCCATTCTTCTTAATGTGGAATGGATGGAGCATGTTTGTTTATTTTTAGAAATATGGGACACTGAAGACTGAATCTGTTTGCAGAATTTCAACGTTGCAGTACAGTGATAGATGAGGCACCTTAATTCATCAAGCCATGCATCAATAATAAATTTCAGTGCTGGGGAAGTACTGTGGAAATATTAATTGTAGTGAGTGTCAGGAATCTCAAAACCACTGAGCCTGGGTACACTTAAGCATATCATGACAAAAACCATATTAAGACTCACATGCCCTGGTATTCTAAAACATTTAAATGGAATAGTTACCTGAAAATTTAACAGGATTCTTGGAAATGATAAAGTGCATGCACACAGTCTCAGTGGTTTCAAAGCTTACAAAAATGGTTAGTGACTTTGAGGGAGTAAACACAATATTGAATTTGGACAAATTTACATGGAGATATATCAGATGTTTAGAATGGGTCATCAAGTAACTTTTTTAAAAATGTGGATCATCTTAGAGAAAGAACAAACAAAGTATGTTGTGCCTGAATCAAACAGAAATGTTTGACTTCTGTTTTAAAATATTATTAGATTATGTTCCATGGACTACAAATCTCTACAGATCTCTGGAATTAAATTGCAAAATTGGATGAGACAAAATAATTAAGGATGGAGACTGGTGGCAGAAGACAAAAAATTAGAATAATGGGTTGATATGGCAATTGAGATTAAAAAGCATGTTAGTGAAAAGGAAGTTTAGATGAAAGCACCAAACTGATAGCTTCCTCTTGGTGATGGTTGTGTCCTTCTCTTTCTTTTTAAAAAAGACTGAATTGGTGGTCAAGCTACTAACCCAATGCATTGGGATCATACGTAGAGAGACAAGTAAAACATCATAAATCATTTGATAAGATCATGTGGGAGTCAAGAATACATGACCTGATCTTGGGATACCGATGTAAGTGTGCAAAAGTGAATGTTACCTTGGAGGTAACAAACATGAGACAGTAAAAAACATGCAATGAAGAACGTGTCTCAGACATGTACACCTATTTGACAAAAGGATCAGTGTGGCTTGAAAGAGCACAAAAACATAGTTTAATGATAAGACACTGACACAAAATCATAGAGAAACTGACTTTAAAACAATGGAAGTAGTATCAGTGAAAGGGATGTAAAAAGAATTACAATCAAAATATAACGTGTGATTGGCTGTATGTCAAAATGTTACAGAAAAGAAAAAATATGGACTCTAGGAGGAGTAATAGTAGACTGAGTGAAAGGGCTCTTCAGATAACATACAGATAACCCATCTTGAGCGTTTGTACGACTAAACTGGTAGGTGAAATTGTAATGTGTTAGGACAGTTAGTTTATGTGAAAGAAGGCTGAGTTAAGATTCAGGTGGTGTAGAAGTCTGTGGTAAGTGAACCCCAGGAAAAATAAAAGGTGGGAAGCATAAGTTGAAGGTAAAGCCTGACAAACATTAGAACTGTATTGTTTAATACCATGTATATTGTAGCTCAAAGGGTATTTTTGCATATGGAGGTAGTTAACACTAAGTAATACAATCATTCATAAAATTGTCAAGGAAGGAAACACATGGAAGGAGTGTCCTCAAGATGGATACAGATAAAGAAAGCTGGAGAAATCTTGAGTCCATGAATGATGTTATATTACTGTTATTGGGTGAGGTGATCTGTGGATAAGGAACTGGAGAATTTAAAAAAACACAAATAAAGGAACCTGAATCTGGAATATACTGAATTTTAGAGCAAATTATGTAAATGGATTAACTGAAAAAAAGTGTAAACGATGTTCTGGTCACCTCAGTCAGGTGGCACGACTTGCTGGTTCCATCACGGCCTTGACCGTACGTCAGGGTTGGGATATATATTTAAGGGTTGGTCCGCAAAGGCCGATGCAATTGTTAATTTAATGATGCACCCTATTGTTGTATTGTTCGTATTGTGATGGTCATTTTCATTGTAGTTTTAATCTTCCAGTGTAGGTTACATAGTCTTATTATATGTTCTTGTGCGGTAGACACTGATTTGTGTATGAATCTGCAGTTGTAACATGCGCTGTCAAATATCATTAGGGGTGGATTGTATAGGATGGGCTAAAGGGCTAAAATTGTTGAAAATATTCAACAGCTGCATGAACTTGAAAGAGTCCTGTGCTCATTCCTCTACATGCCAAAGATGGCATAATCAAAGTTGCTTTTCTGTACTTGCTCAGCTTGGTTTCTGTATTGGCAGCTTGTTACACTGTATAAGAGAGAGAATTTTGTTCTAAGTCGCTGGACTTCACCTCAAACCAGGAATGTGAACGGTGCCAGGAACAAGCTCAGCCTCCAGACCAGCCATTGATCAAGGGGTCCCCGACGGGCAGAAAGGCGTGAAGCTTATTATATTTTTCCTCTCTTTTTCATTCTTTTTATTTACTTAATAAATGCTCATTTCTTTTTCGTCTTTTATTAGTACTCAATAAATGTTCATATTTAAGCAAATTGCAGTTGACAAGCCTTCTCTTAACTTCATTTAACCAAATCCAAAAAGAACTGCTTGGATACAATCTGTGATCCAAAACAGAGTGTAAGATTATCACGCATATAAAGAATGATAAGAGCATCTGCCATGATTGGTAGGTAGATTGTAAGTCCAATTCTGGTGGGATGCCATGGAGATAAGTTTTCAGATGGAATGAGATCATAACAAGCTAATGTACTAGAGGGTTACAACTTTTATCTAAGACATCCAAAACACAAAAGTAAGGAAGTCCATACAAATCGTAGAAAGAGATTTGAGGTAGTAGAAAGAGATAGAGACAACAAGTACTGCACCTCAAACAAGTAAAATGTTACCTTTATTATTCACCGTACTGAAGGCAAGTGGGAGCTCACATTCAGTTTAAAGAGGCCAAGTTTTTGAGGTAAGGCTGGAAAATGCACCTTACTTTGATTAGAGGGAGGAATCTCCAGGCTAACACACACTGTCTGATGCAGTTTAGCGGCTATTCATTGTACTTATTTTGTGCAGTAACCTTTTATAAGGCACCCTATTAAATGCCTTTTGGAAATTCAAATACACTACAACTGTTGGCTCCACTTTCTCCCCACCCTGCTTGTGACATCATCAAAAAAATCTAATAAATTTATCAAAGATGATTTCCCTTTCACAAAACTATATTGATTATACTTGATTGTATTATAATTTCCTAAATGTCTCATTACTACTTCCTGAATGAAGATTTCTGGCATTTTTTTCCAATGAGAGATGTTAGACTAACTGGCCTATAGCTTCCTGCTTTCTTTCTCCCTCTTCTCAAATGGAGATGTTTCATTTGCAATTATTTTTAATCCGCTGGAACTATTTCAACACCTAGGGAACTTCAGAAAATTACATTTAAGGTAAAAACTATCTCTACACTAAAGCCACTTCCTTTAAGACCCTAGCATGTAGGCAGGCAGGTTTGTGGCAGTTGTCAGTCTGTCAAACTTCAATCCCTGTGGTTTGCACCAGAGGAGAAGAGATTAATGTAGTTGTAAGAGAGGACAGCATAGTTAGAGGAAAATGTTCTCTGCAGCAAAAACAGAAAGACCCAAAGGCTGTATTGCCTACATAGTGTCAAGGTTAAGAACATCTCTTCTGGGCTGAAGAGGAATTTGGATTGGGAGGGAAGGCATTCAGT
Organism: Rhincodon typus; assembly: GCF_021869965.1. Lineage (NCBI taxonomy): Eukaryota > Metazoa > Chordata > Chondrichthyes > Orectolobiformes > Rhincodontidae > Rhincodon > Rhincodon typus. Next base: position 134,013,474 of record NC_063332.1, on the reverse strand, counting down.
TATCATAGTCCATGTATATACCAACAACATGGCTTGGTTAGGAAGGACGTTCTGCTGAGGGATTATGACTACCTTGGAGCTAAACTTAAAAAAGAATATCACAAAGATAATAATCTCTGGACTATTACCTTATCTGTGTGCTAATTGGAATAGAGTAAATAAAACTAAAGAGGGAAATGGATTCCAATCTATGGACACTGGTACCAATACTGAGGAAAGAGAGAGCTGTTCTTTTGGGCTAGGCTTCCTTTAAACTGCTGAGTGACCAAGACTGCAAACTCACTACTCAAGGAAGAATGGGCAAGGATTCTTTTGTTAATAAAAGAAGATATCAGCACAGTGGTGATTAGTAATATAGGTGCAATAGATCATGAAGTGAAATCTGTCGTGGGAATTGTCTACAGACTCCTGAAGAGCGGCCTCACTGTAGGACAAAGTATAAATCGGGAAATAATGGAGGTGTGTAAGAAAGGTACAAATCAGATTGGCATGGGCAACATGGAACATGAATTTGCAGAGTACATGGGGAGGCAATGGCCTAGTGGTATTATCGCTGGACTGCTAATCCAGAGACCCAGGTAATATTCTGGGGATTTGGGTTTGAATCTTGCCACAGCAGATGGTGGAATTTGAATTCAATAAGTATCTGGAATTAAGTGTCTAATGGTGACCATGAATCCATTGCCGATTGTCGGAAAAGCCCATCTGGTTCACTGATGTCCTTTAGGGAATGAAACTGCCATCCTCCCTTGGTCTGGCCTACATGTGACTCCAGACCCACATCATTGTGGTTGAATCATAAATGCCCTCTAGGCAATTAGAGGTGGGCAATAAATGCTGGCCTAGCCAGTGATGCCATCATCCTCTGAATGGATAAAGAAAAAAAAACATCAGGGATTGTTTCTTGGAGCAGTACATTGCAGAACCTGCCCAGAGCATACTAGTTTCGATCTAGTAATAAGAAGGTAGAATTAATGTGTTCTCCTAGTTAAGGATCCTTCAGGGGTTGAGATTGGAGGTTCAAGTACAGTTTGATGGAGAGCAACTCAAGTCTTAAAACAGTGTCCTCAACTTAAGTAATGAAAATTAAGTAAAGCAAGATGAGAATCAGAACAGAGCAGACTAGATCATACAAAGACTTGGAGTTGAATTTGTGGAAGAGTTCAGTTTGTGCTGAGAATGTTAAAGCCAGCAATATATTGACCCTGTTGCACCACAGTCGAGAGTTAGGGCTGTGAATTTGTGTGTGTATGTGTGTATCGTGTTTGGGGGTGGGAGGTGTGATGGAGACAGTTTAGATTGAGTTTAACTCTGCATCTCTGCTTGGATGATGCCTGTCCTTCAAATATTTGACTGCGACATCATCGAGAGAGCTCCCCATGGTGTATTTGTCCCAGGAGTCATTAATGTGGACACTGTAGAGGAGCTTTACTCTGTATCTAACTTCAAAAATATGGCATATGATCAGAATTTGCAGATGATACACAAATTGATTTAGATTTAAATGAGAATATAGAAATATGGAATATAGAAAACATGGTTAGTTAAGTTTGCAGATGATGCCAAGATTAGTGGTTTAGTGGATAGTGAAGAAGATTAGCTAAGATTACAAAGACATCTTGATCAGTTGGGTCAATGGGCTGAAAAGTGGCAGATGGAGTTTAATTTGGATAAATGCGAGGTATTACATTTTGGAAAAACAAACAAAGACAAGACTTATACAATTAAAAGTAGAGCCTTGGACAGTGTTGTAGAACAGAAAGATCTAGGGGTTCAGGTACATAATTCTTTAAAGTTTGCATTACATATATGGTTAAGAGGCATTTAGCATGCTTGCCTTCATTGCTCAGACCTTTGAATATAGGAGTTGGAATGTTATGTTGAGCATGTACAGAACATTGGTGAAGCCTCTGGAGTACTGTGTCCAATTCTGGTTGCCCTGTTATAGGAAGGATATTATTAAACTGGAAAGAGCCCAGAAGAGATTTACCAGGATGTTGCCAGGAATGGAGGGTTTGAGTTACAAAGAGAGGCTGGATAAGCTGGGACATGTTTCACTGTGGTGTAGGACGTTGAGGGGTGATCTTATGAGGTTTATAAAATAATGATGCATATAGATAAGGTGTATGACATGTGTCTTTTCCCTAGGGTGGGAGATTTCAAGACTAGGGAATATATTTTTAAGGTGAGAGGAGAAAGATTTATAAAAGATATGAGAAGCAATTTTCTTACACAGAATGTGTATGTGGAGGAGGTGGTGGATGTGGGTATAGTTGCAATGTTTAAGAGGCATTTACATAAGTACATGAATAAGAAATGTTTGGAGGGATGTGAACCAAGTGCAGGCAGATGGGACTAGTTTAGTTTGGGATTATGAATTGGTTGGACCGAAGGGTCTGTTTCCATGCCGGATGAATCTATGCTTCTATGAAAGAGTTGTCTAAAGCAGGCTGGGAAAATAGACTAAGGGAAAGCTCAGTGAAAATGCAGTGGCAGACATTTAAGCAGATATTTCATAATGTTCAGCAAAACATAATTCTAGTCAAAAAGAAGGACGTAATGAAAAGGATAAACCACTCACAACTAAGAAAGGCAGTCAAAGGCAGTATCTGACCAAATGCTAAGCCATACAAACTGGTGAAAAGTAGTGGTAGACCAGAGGATTGGGAGTTTTTTAGGAACCAACATGGATGACTAATAGCTAATAAGGACAGATAAAATTGATTATGAAAGTAAATTGGCAGGTAATATAAAAACAAACGGCAAGTTACATGAAACAATAACCACTATAAGTGTACGACCCCCGGAGGATTCAAGAGGAGAATTAATAACAGGGGAATGGCAGATAATTTAAAGCAATATTTTGCATTGGAGATCTCTTAGTTACATGGTAAAAATTTGTTCTTGGTCACAGATGTTTAAAAGAAGGGGAACAGTTACTCCTCCTCACCGACTCATAACAAATCAAAAGGAAACTTTTCCATTTCTGACCTTATGATGGAATTGTCAGTGATGAAGTTGCTGAAGATGTCCTGGAAGAATGTCCTGATTCATCTCCAATGACCACAACTACCTTCCTTTGTTTAAAGTTTTGGCAAAGATCTGTAGCTCGGGTTGTGGATGAGGTTGTTGGCTTGCTCGCTGACCTGGCTTGTTTTTGTTCAGATGTTTCGTCACCTTGCTATGTGACATCATCAGCGAAGCAATGTTATTCTACTCCACTTGGAATTTATACTGTCTGGTACGTTATGGTGAGTACTGTCATTTCCGGTTTAGATCTGTATGGGTTTGTATATGGGGTCCAATTCTGTATGTTTGTTGAATGAAGTATGGGTGGAGAACCATGCTTCTAGGAATTCCCGTGCATGTCTTTGTTTGGCTTGGGATACTATGGTTACCTTGTCCCAGTCAAATTGATGGCCTTCATTATCCGAATGTATCGATATTAAGGAGAGTTAAGGAGATCAAAACCGGAAATGACAGTACTCACCATGACAGACCGGACAGTATAAATTCCAAGTGGAGTAGAATAACATTGCTTCATTGGAGGTTCCACTGATGATGTCACCTAGTGTGGTGACTAAACGTCTGAACAAAAACAAGCCAGCTTGGCGAGGAATTCAACAACCTTCCTTTGTGCTGGATATGATTCTATCCAATGGAGTGTTCTCCCCGAGTTACACTAATACTAATTTTGCCAAAGCTCCTTGTGGCCTCACTCAGTCAAGTGCTGCCTTGCTGGTAAAGGCAGCTGTTCTCACCCTACCTCTGGAATTCCATTCTTTAGACCATGTTTCTGACCAAGGTTAAAGCCACGTGACCAAGGATGAACCCAAAGAGAGAAATGATGGGCAATTTATTGGTCTATGAGTGCGGCTTACTAACACTGTTGACAATACCTTCCATCATTTTGCTGATGACTGAAAGTAAACTGATGGGATTGGATTTATCGTGTTTTGAATGACAGGATTTACCTAGTTAATGTTTTAATTCCTGAAGAAAGGTTATACCTGAAACAATGACTGCTCCTTTCCTCCAATGCTGCCTGGCTTGCTGTGTTCTTCCAGCCTCCTGTTTGCCTACCTAATGTTTTACTCTGCTGGCTAGATTCCAGTATCGTAGCTCGACTAGAGCCGTCACTAATTCTGGAACAGAAGATTCCAACTGCAGTTGGGATGGCAGACAGGATATTGCCGGAATCCATTCCTTGATATCACATGAAATGAATCAGATTTTCAGAAAAGTGTCTCCATGCTGTTAATGTTCAAGGAGTTAAGCTGACACTGTTTTTGCAGGTTTATTGATAAATATTTTCTAGTTATTAGCTTATAAATCCATTATCAAAGTTTACTTTGGTAGAATAATATAATATTTACTCTAGACACATTGCGAAATGTATGTATAACAAATTGTATGTGTAGTTCTTTAATCTGTTGTTACTTTTTCACTTTCATCACACCTGTCTTTCTTTGTTCAGCGCACAATAACGATTTTAAAATGATACATAAACTAACCATTCATAAGTTTAAAAGGACATTGTACATACCAATACATTACTTGACAGTACTCAAATTATAATAATTCAGGCTCAACTCTGTACCTAATAGCTAATTTTTCAAATCAATTGATCCAAACAGAGTCCACTCTTACAACAGATGAATGCTATGGGAGTCAGACAATGTTGATTCGCAATTCAACCTATTGAGGTGTTGGATGGTGGGTGAAGAGCAGTGAGGAACTGAAATCCATCAGTGAGTCTAATCAGAGTGATTACACAGAGACAACAAGGTGCAGGGCTGGATGAACACAGCAGGCCAAGCAGCATCATAGGAGCAGAGAGGCTGACGTTTCGGGCCGAGACCCTTCATCAGAAAAGGGGGAGGGGAAGGGGGTTTTGAAATAAATAGGGAGAGAGTGGGAGGCGGATAGAAGAGGGATAGAGGAGAGGATAGGTGGAGAGGAAACAAACAGTTCGAAGAGGCGGGGATGGAGCCAGTAAAGGTGAGTGTAGGTAGGGAG
>NC_063332.1:133963319-133993455 GCF_021869965.1 Rhincodon typus | reverse complement strand
GGAAGGGAAGATGAGGGAGGAAGATACAACACAGTGAGGAGGGGGAGGCAGAGGGGAAGTGGGAATCGAGGCACGTGTAAAGGGAGGGGAGGGAGAAGGAATCGTGGAGTCTAAGGTGAAGAGGCGCTGTGAGGGTAATCGTTGGCAAGGAAAGAGCACTTTCAGTGAGGGCGTGAAGGCAAGGATGGAGACTCGGAGCTGTACTTAGAAAGGGAGTGACTCGGTTGTGTTGCGGTGCGGAGAAAGTTGCAGGCGGTCTCCTAGGAGATTGGAATGTGAGCTCACAGCAGCGCTTTGTTCGGTCTCGCGCAGACCCGTTGTCGCCCGCCGCTGACGTCAGAGATCCCTTGGAAAAGACCCATCCCTCGCCTCGAGCAGTCAGTGTGGATTCATCCGCCACTGCCGAGAAAGAGTTCCATGAGAACGCGTGAAATGAACGAAGACGAGAGTTGGTGGTGATCATGTGAAATGTTCACTGTTTAGGGACTGGAAATAGTTATCATTAGGTTCATTTTAAATCAACGAACTATTTTAAAGTTGCATTCTGATGTTTCTTTTTGTCAATACAGACTCAAGTATTTAAAAGCAGCTAGAGCCAACAATGAAACTAAAGATTGATGCTAGAACAGATAGTTCAGATATTCAAGCTTGATTCATTTCTACAATAGATGCAATGGAAATAAGTGAATGTGAGACATAAATTATTTGCCAAATTTTTTATTGATCGAAGGATGTTGTAAATGTTTATTTTACTTTGGATTTCAGCAATTGGTCCATTTACCCCCATCCAAAACCTCTGTTCTGCCGAGCTTGCATTAAATTAGGACTTAACATCTGGCAAGTAGGTATAGTTGTGACTCCAAAATTGCATGACTAACCGTATATTTGCGTGTATCCTGCATTCTGTTCTGTCAGTCTGATGCACTTGTACGATTTGCCTGTAAAGCACATAAGACAACACTTTTTACCGTACCTTAGTACACGTAACAATAATAAAACAAATCAGATCAAAATGGAAATTGTTTCATGATAGTATAGAACTGGTCTCACTAACTTTTAGTTTGGGAAGGAAACATATGCAAATAGTCCAACTGGCTCATTCTTCACTATTTAGTACCTAACAAACTAGAAGTTGAGCATGTGTATGTCCAGGATTTGGCTGTGGTGATATCTCCACCATGCCACAATTAATATTAATGCCAATAAATGAAGTATTTCCCCATTTTATATGGGAAAGCCAATCAGCTTGCCCAGTTGGTGTCAAATTGAACTAGTCACGCTCTCTGACATTTCCCCCTGGCCCTGCAATTTATTCCCATCAGGTTATCCAATTCTGTTTTGAAAGCCATGATTGAATCTGCCTACACCACACTTATGCCATACATTCTAAATTACAACTGATTTCTGCTTGAAGGGTTTTTTAAAAAAATGTTCATTAATTTCTTAACTTCTTTTGTTATTCACCATATCTGAGTCCTCCTGTTCTTGACCCACCAATGGGTACCAATTCTCTCTCTCTTTACTAGCTGGACTTGTCCTGATTTTGAACACCTTTATCAAATCTTCTCTCAACCATCCCCAAGAGTACCAAACCGTTCTTCTATTTACCCATTTTAAACTAAAATCCCTTAGTCCTAGAACCATTCTCATAAATTCTTTCTGTGCCATCTCTAGGTTGATATCCTTTCTAAAGTGTGATGTCCAGAATTGAGTACCATATTCCAGTTGAAGTCTCGTCAACATTTTATAAACATCCATTATTGTTTCCTTGCTTTTGTACTTTAAAATTTTGTTCTGAGAGCCTAGGATCTCATGTGCCTTTTTAACCACTACGCCCCATTCTGTCTAGCCACCATCAACTATTTACACACACATTTTTTAGGTGACTCTGTTCCTGCACCCACTTAGTGTTCCACAGTTTAATTCAAACTCCCCTCATTTCTCTTCCTTCCAAAATGTGTCATTTCAAATTTTTTTGCACAAAATCTTCCTATGCTCAAGCATCTGCCTATCACCAGCTTGTCAATGTCCATTTAAAAGGCATCACTACTCTCAATATATTCTTAAACCTTGTGCCATCTGCAAATTTTGAAATTGTGTGCTGTACTCCAGAATCTAAGTCAAGAAAACACCCTCAAAGAATCCCACCATATATCTTTCCCCAGTCCAAAAAAAATCACTGTTCATCACTGCTGTCTGTATCCTGTCAATCAACCAACATTACATCCATGCTGACAATGTTCCTTTTAATACATGCGATTCAGTTTTCCTGGCACTTTTATCAACTGCCTTTTGGAAATCCTTGGACTCCATGGCAACCACATTACCCTGTTCTACACTCTCTGTTATCTCAACCCAATCCCATTAATTAAACACCATTTGCCTTTAAATTTTGTGTGAGGACAACAATTAATCTGATGGCATGGGCAGTAAGGAAGTTCTCACCCCCACTGGGATTCACTAAGGTTGAAGGTCATTAAAGGTATTTAAAGGCCACGTTGGCAGGCTTTCACACACTCCAAGCCAGGAGAGTCATTCAGTTTGTGTGGTTGTCCATGCTAGTCAATCACTCAGATAGGACCAACGGATGCAAACCTCAGCACCAAATGTGATATGTGCACTGAATGGGTTTCTGGGCAGTGCACTTTTAGGTCATTCGTGGGGGAGTGGGATCAGGACCTGGCAGAGTTTTGCACGCTCAAATGCTCATGCTGTCATAGTGATGACATTCATTACTTCTCTTTCTTTGCTTGCAGGACAAGAACACCTACAGAAGGAGAGCATGGGCCCAGATGCCCAGATATTGCACCCTCAGCTCCTTCGAGGAGCAGGCTGCAGGGTTGGCAGGGGAGGCTATTTCCTGTAGCAGATGGCTGGCTTAGTGAGTTAATCATTCTGGTTTGTCTGTTGGCTATCAACATCCTGCTCAGACACTGGGTTAGTGAAGCTTTCTACCTCTGGTAATATATGGTAGTAAAGTTGTTGGATTAGTAAATCAGAGCAACTTTCAATTCAAGGCTGGTCCCTGAAGATAACCTGTCTGATTTATTAATGTTCTTTTCGGGAAGCAGATCTACCATCCTTGTCTGGTCTGGCCTACATGTGATTCCAGACCCACAGCATTGCCTGTCTTCTCAGATGGCTGAGTAAGACAATGGGTTCAAAGGTAATTGGATATAGACAGCCAGTGACTCGTGTGATCAGAAAACCAAGAAAATGCATGCGCTTGTCTTCCCAGGCATCCGGTGTTGCAGTCTCTGATGAAGTGATCAACTGTTCCAATGACGTGAAAGTCAGCAAGTCATGCAGCCAGGCAGGTTTGAAGAAGAGGAAGGAGGCAGTGCTCTTTAAATTGGATGATAGTAAAGAGAAAATAATTTTGGACCAGGAGAAGCAGATTACAGTTGGAGGTGTTGTGGAGGGAAAAGTTTATGACCCACTCAACAGCTTTATTAAAATGCTTCCATAGAATGATTGCCGCTATGCCCTTTATAATGCATCCTTCAAGACCAAGGAAACAAAGAAAGAAGAGTTGATTTTCATACACTGGTAAGTGAACAATTACAATTCATTGCCTTGCTTCAGTTATAAAGGAAGGCTGGGACTTTTCTCACTGGAGCGTAGGAGGTTGAGAAGTGACCATATAGACGTTTGTAAAATAATGAGGGGCACAGAGTTAATGATGGTTGAATTTCCCCCTAGGATAGGAGATTTGAAGACAAGGAGACACATTTTTAAGGCGAGAGGAGAGAGATTTCAAAGGCGTGAGACACATTTTTTACACAGGGTCGTTAGTGTGTGGAATGAACTTCCTGAGGAATTGGTGGATGTGGGCACAATGACAATGTTTAAAAGTACATAAATAGAAAGGTTTGGAGGGATATGGGCCAGGAGCAGGCAGATGGGGCTAGTTTAGTTTGGGATTATGGTTGGCATGGACTGGTTGGACTGAAGGGTCTGTTTCCATGCTGTATGACTCTGACAGGTGGCTGCTATACAGATTGGCACACTTTAGGCTCATGGGCTGAATAACCTCCTCTTGAGACTATTCAGCCTATCTAAAAACTTAACCTAGAATCAGAAACCATTCAATCCCTACGTCTCTGACTGTGACCGTGCCTGTGCAGTTAGAGAGATCAGGAAGCTAGGAGGATATCTCCAGTCTGCTATTGTCAGGTGTGCAAACAGTGTTAGAGATTGTTTAGATAAGAGAGTGTAGATGACCAACAACTAATTCTTTCACTTCTCCAATGCAGGTACTCATGGCTAACAAAACAAAAAGAGAAGACAGCCTCCCTCCAGATTTTTCTCCACCTCATCCTGAGCCTCTAGCTGCACTGCCACCATCAACTCGGAGGATTATTCCTCTGAAAACTCAAGACGATGCACTGGATACACTGTCAGCACAGCAACAATGGATATACAATCTGCATTAGGTTCAGGGTCACAACCTGGTGAGCACATTACAAACTCAGGTCCACCCAGCAGCAAAAGAAGCGACTGCTGAGGTTTCTGACAATTGGAGGACTGCTGCAGTGTAGATGATGAACCTCTGCACTTGGCCATATGAGACCTCTTTAAGAACCAGAGACAGGCAGGAAACATCAGGTAGAGCCTGCCTGAGACCACGAGAAGACTAGAACACAAACTGGAGAAGCCTGTCCAAGTTCCCTCTACTGACATGGCATAGGCATGTGAGTGTTTCACTGTCCACATGGAAAGACTGGAAGCCACCTTCGAAAATCAAGTCCTGCAGAACACAATGAATGCTGTATATGTGTTTGAATCTCCTCTCCATTGCTGTTGTCCTTCAGTACAGAGCATCAATGGCAAGGCCAGAGGGGTCAAAACACCTCAACCTCACTCCAGTGCCTCTTCACCCCAAGGAATGAGGAGATGTCATCGGGAACCCGTAGAGAGGAGGAGCACCAGTTATATCCTTCGTGATTCACCTCAGGCCAGTCAAGAATTGCTCTGCCTGAGGAGTGTGCATCTGTGCAGAGGACTCCCAGCCTGCTAGGCCCCTCTAGGCCTGGAACCATCAAATCATCACAGTTAACAGGCATAGCCACCAGCAGAATGGCTCAAACTCAATTGTGGATGTCAGGGCTACACCTCGATGTTGTGGTAGGCACATGAGTGGCACAATTTTGCTATAATCTCACTATGCCACTAGATGCTACAACAATTGGCTGAAGGGAATGGAGTGGAGCGTCTTGCCCATCAGAATGTGATAGGTCCTCCATCAACAGAACTTTTAGTGTCTGTCTCACACCATCATCAATGTGTGAACCTCATGATGTTCTCATTACCTCTATGAGATTAGATTTATCATTTGGAGATTGCAGTCAAGGTCCATGAGACTAATCTCAGACAGTGGCACTATCTACTGAAGTGATATTGAGGAGAATAGGCCTGTTTGCTACGTCATAGAAAGCAGAGAGACAATCCATATGAGGAATGTAACTGGGGTATGCAGGGTGAAGAAGGAAAGGCCTTTCTCTGGATAGGCCTTGCCATGAAGTCTTCATAGTCAAATGAAACATTCTCCAAATAAGAGTTAGGCAATGTGCAACTGAGACGTGAAGACTTTACTCTGTCCAAAAAGGATTGGATGGAATGTTCTGCCCATAGTGTAGGGGAGCCAAGTCACTGAAGATGCTTATCTAATGCAACCATAAGCTATGGAATGAAAGATATCTAGGACTGTAGGAATAGTGAGGGACGGTAATGAATCACATCAGCCATGATGTAGGAGAACTGCAGTGCTTTCTCCAGGGTCCAACCAGCCTAATCTTGCTCCTCTTTTCTCTCCCGTTGTCCTTACAAAGTTCTCAAGAAAGCATGTGGAGCATGTTGCACAGTGACATGTGTGCAACCAAGCCATGGTAAATCAGCATGTGACTTTAAAGGTAGCATGCATTTGACTTGCTTGAGGTAAGGCCCATAATCATTCTTCCTGCCTGGATCTGTAGGTCTTGGGAGGATGCAGTGCTCTGAAGGTACAGTTGTGCATAATTATTGCAAAGGCTAAGTTTGTCTATACAGATTGATACACCCAAGGGATCACACTAACAGCCTAATTCAAGCAAAATCAAATGCTTTATTTAATAAAACAGAGAACAAATTAACTTAAATAATTCAGTGATGAATGTCCCCAAGAAGAGGCAGCAATCTCCCAGCAAGCAGGATTTTAAAAAGTATATCAGAATAAACAGTTATTTGTAGTTCACTCAGCCTTGAATCTGCTCACAGAAAGATTCTCATTGGCCTGACTGCCTTATTTCCCTGGCTTATTCCTGTCTGTGGGTGACCTGCTGACCCACAACATGACCATTGCAATCTTCCTCATTGGTGGAGAGCAATTGGCCTTCCTTTTGTTCATCTCCCAAGTCACTTCCCCTTGTGAAAGAGGTCATAGAGGGCGTAGCACACCATGACAGTTCAGAGACTCTTTCTGTGGTACACTGCAATGCACCATAGGAGCAGTTCAAAACTGTGATAATGATTTTGAGCTTTCCTGGGATATGCAGTTTTGTACTTCTCCTTGGTGCCAGGCTGCAAATTCCTCATTGGTATCATCAGCCAGGTCCTCCGGGGATGGCCCTCATCTCCCAGCGGCCAGCGTTGTAATTGATGGGGCGGCACTAAGGATCTCCATCCCATGTGAGTGCTACAGAATGTAGGAGTTTTGAGAACTCCCTGGACATTGAGCACAAACCTGGAGGAATTGCCTGATATAGTCATATATTAGCTGAACAATAAGGAAGTGCAGTGCTTTCCTGCAAACAAAGGTGATTGGCAGGTTCCCAGGGAGCTCCAATTGCAATATGTTTTTATTCCAGTGTACCTGTGGGAAACATGCTTTTGCAGCAACCCCCACTGGATAATCTGCCTGACTCATTGCATTCAAAGGGAACTGTAATGATTGTAACGAGGCCGGCAAGATGGATCTCATAGAATATGATCCCCTATTTAGGGCTGTCAACCTGATCAAATCAGGGAGCCCTGGCTGACAGATATAAACTGACGTGCCACCAGTTCTGTTCACTCTGAGAGCTGATCACTGTGAAGGGCTTGCCACATGTAAATAAAGGGTGACTTAGTGACAGAATACTGGCCTCTGTGGAGTTATTTCAGTGACCAAGACCCAGAGTGCCAACAAGGACAAAGATTACTGCCAGCAGCTCCCCCACATTCATGAGAATGGCTGGGTAAACCCTGGACTCGATTATATTTCATTCTCATGTTCATATCTCTCAATGTGCTTACTCCTTCTTATCTCTGCAACTTCCTACAGCTATGTAATCTTCCAGGTTATCCACATCCTTTTAATTCTGGCCTGCTTTTTATTCCCAACTTTTGTTCTCATCGCCACTGGCAACCCTTGCCTTCAGCCATGGAAGACCTGAGTTCTGGAATTTCCTCCCTAAGCCTCTTTGCCTTTCAATGTATCTTATTTTAAGACTCTCCATAAAAACAATTTTTTTCAACCAACGTTTGGACACTTTTCACATGGTCTTCTGTGGCTCAATGCCAATTTCTGTAGTATTATAATATTTTAATACTCAAAATATTCTATATAAATGCAAATTGTAGTTATTTGCAGAAAGATTAGTCAATATGAATCATGGCAAGGGTTGGATGTGTAATTAAATACTCTTTATTTGGCTTTGCTAATTTTTACCCAAAGACTTGTGATCCTGAAAATGCACTATTGAAATTCCTCATCAGATGACACAACCATCCACCCATTCAATTAAAAAAGATCTGTATCTTCCAATCCCTAGGGCTCAAGTAGCCAGCAGACAAATTACTTCTGAGTTTATACCAATTACTTACACTACTAAATATCTGAATAAAAGTTAGTCCCATAAACTTTCAAATCGTAAGCTTTAGAGAGTCAGAATTTCATAAAGTTTCCAATTTGAATTATTTAAAATGTATTATTTTATGAAATATGCATAAAATAATAAATCAAAATTAGATTTTTCCCTATGAAAAATGTACATCTTCTGTAGCAATCATTTTGGGAAAGTGCTTCATTGAAAAAAAATTGTCATGGTTGTTTGTATCCTTTTTAAAATTCCAGAAAGTTTGTTAAAACATTAGAAAATCATTTAAATTCTGTTAATTGATCAATCACACAAATGAGAATGCTATTTCTAGTTGGTATGCAACTCCTAGCAGATACCTATCAATGTATTACTGAATGCAAACACTCCTTTGTTCCCACAATTGAGGAGCAAATGGGGATGTATAGAAACTTCATTTAGGTTTCCACTATTGTCATGGTTTAAGACATCACTGTGTTTGATACCTGATGTAGTCAAGTGTAATGAACTAAATCTTCAAGGAATGTCCTTCAACTCTACTGGGAAACCCTCTTTGTAACCAAGTGATTCCTCATTGTTTTTTCATTCTCGATCAATTGTAGCTCCAGCCTCAGATACGATCTGGATGTGGACACAGCTCTAACGAAAATGTGCACTACCAGAGAATGTCACCAGAGATTGGCTTTGATATGAAGCCAATGGAATGAAAAACCAGAAGAATCACGAGATCCGGCATCTATGGTCTGTCTTCGTAATGAATATCAAGATTAAGTGAGCTTTTTCTTTTCTTATCCTTAGGATGCTTCTGTCAACCGTGAACTCATAGATTGCAGCAGAGTGATTTTTGTACCATCCCAGTGACTATGAAGGAAAGGTAATATTCTCATGTCAGGATTGTAGACAGCTTGGAAGGAAACTTAAAAGTGATAGTATTCCAATGCACTTCTGGATATGTGTTTCTTACTAAGATCCATTTGCTTTTGACAATCGAAATGATCTGCATCAGACACAGTGAGAGGTACCTGCATTGTGATGCATCCCTGCTTCTGAGACTGAAGCTAAGGGTTCAAATCCACTTCAGGACTTGACAGCCAAAGAAGATGCATTCATAACATGGCCAGAAAGTTTGAATGTAATGTGTAAATCCTTCTGACATCTGCCAATGGCAGGATATTGCTGGTCAGCCATGTATGGAAAGAGAATTAAAGTCTATAGTATCACAAGTCATAGTTGTATTCAGACATCCTTGGCTGGATGGCCAGTATGGATCAGATCAGGGCAAGCAGAATGGGGTTTGTTCCCCATCCTAGCCAAGGTAGATTTGAGACGCATCCCCTTGCCCAAACAGTGGTGGTCACTTTGAGTCAGACCTGACTTTTGGCAGAGAACTGAGTAAGAGGAAGATCTGTCATAATCTGAGAAAGTGCATCACCCATTCTCCAATCCTTCTTAACAGTATTTATTTCTTACTGCCTTAAGCTCAGATTTCAAGATTATGCCATTTTTTTTCTAGATTTTATGACAGAGTAATTTCCTACCTACTCTGTTCATTCTCTTCACTATGTTAAGTATCAAGTCAGGATTCAACCTCCAGCTTCCCAGAGATCATGGTCTTTTATAATCTGATGGAGGTGTTTAAAATTATGGTGGTAGAACAAGATAGAGAAAAATGCACTGTGCAGGCGTATCCCTGAACGCTGGCTTAAAGACAATTATGGGGTGACCTGGGGATCAGGGAAATTTCCAATCTAAAGTTCAAACATTGTAGACAATTCCCACAGAGGTCAATGCATGCAGACCTCCGCAGGGGCCCAACACATGCCATAGGCCATAAACAGAGCTGGGGACAGGGGGTACCTTCAGAGCCCAATTACTGGGGATCAGAGTTCAAGTCAAGCTACTGTTTTCAACCTGGACACGGGGTCACTGTACTTAGGCCGGGGTGGGGCCCAAGCCAGGAGCAGCAACAGGACCTGTGATTTCTGTCCCAGTGCCTGGCTGTACAACTAGTCTGCAACAATCTGAATACCAGAGATCTGAGCCATTGTTTAAAATGTTCTCCCATCCATGTGACTTACCAAAGAAATTCAGACAGAAATCAGTATTATGGAATCCCTAAATATTGTATGTTATTTAAAGCACAAGCTTATGTGGTTGTAAAAAAGTAAATTTTTTATTCAAAGTTAAAATCTGGAATTGTATTTTTCTCATGCTCTTAGTATAAATATTGGGTATTTGTGGATTGAAAATGGGTTTGGTCTAATTGGAGCAACTTGATAGTGAAAAATGAATGGATTAATGTATTTCAAGATGTCCATTGTTCCAGATGCACTGAGGCAGAAAGTGCTGTGGTACAGGTGAACTGGACTACCAAACAGCAGCCAATTAAAATTTAGCTACAGCTGTCTCGTCACATTGAAAGAGAAGGAATATTCTAGGATATAATAACCACATGTTGGTCTATTGCATTTTGACAGATTGGTTTAAAAGGTAAGAACAGGACATTGCCCCTTCTTCTGACTGAAGGCACAAAGAGATGTATGTGAAAGACAGATACTAGCTAGTAAATTAAAAATCCTATGACCGTGCGTACTTCCTGCCCATAAAAACATTATTTCCCGTAGACACATTTGTTATACATTTACCAATTCCTATAACTGCAGCTGCAGTTAAGACTTTTCATCACATCCTGCCCCGTTCGTGAACAAAGTACAGAGAAGATATAGTATCTGCAATGGCATCATATTGACCAGGATTTTCCTTTGGTCATTTATTATCACTATCTAATTCTGCAACAAATTTTCATCCATGCCACTTCAAATTACTTTATACTTACATACATCTACCATTTTTTAATAAAAATGGTATCAGTATCAAGAGTGAATAAATAATTATCTCAATAGAATTGTTATGTTCACAATTTTAGAAGTATACTCTTGATTTACTTGTGCCTTCAGCCAGCAAAACCATTTTAATTGCTTTGTTTTGCATTTTACTGATCCTTTGTCTTCTTTACATTTTTCAATAATATTGTATAAGTTACACAATAGTTGGTGATTTCACATGAGAGAATACTTCCAAGTGACATTCAGACCAGTAAATCAATTTTTCTTTTAATTCCCAGGTTGGAACTTTCACAGTTTCCCATCCCTGTCCAACTTCCTGCACAGATGTACATACAATTTCCTCAAAACTGGGAAGACAATGGAATCAGCTTGTCATTTGAAATCCACTGCTTTGTGGGTTATTTCGTTTGACGTCCCTCTTTGTCAAAATATGCATCTGCGAAACACCTTGGGATGTTTTCAAACATTAAATGAGTTAAATAAATGCAATAAAGCCAGAAAATGCTGGTAACACTCAGCAGGTCAGACAACATCTGTGAAGGGAAACAGAATTAGTAATTTCAGACTGAGGACCTTTCATCAGAACTGCTGATTAAATGCAGATTGTAGTGATTGTTAGTGTCGTTCATCAGTTCTCTGGCCACACTGCTTTAATCAATCATTTCCAGGTGACAAAAACATCAAATGTCAAGATGAGAATTGTCCAGTGGAAATGGTAGTGTTATTACTCTTTAGAAAGTATTTTCTGGATTTGAATCAGTAATTATAAAAAAGAAAGAAGTCCTAGGTGAATGGTTTTGCATGGCAGGTCTTCAAAGTGCGTTTGGTCACTTAGTTAACATGATCTAGTAATCTATTGGCACTGATATGAAATAGACACAAGGACCTATCCTAGCACATAGTATTACGTTCTTATGTTCTGTGTTTCATTATGATTGAACTGGCAAGCTCTGGATATGTAATGGGTATCCCCAGACATCTCGCCAGAAAAGAGACCCTTTGGATCTCTATCCGCTGGAACGTGTGGCCTGTGAGGTTCTATGATAGACATCTAGAATGCCCAAGGAAAGAAAAAGCTGTCAAATATGTAGTTATTTGCTTCAGTTTCATAATTTTATTTCATACACACTCTATCTGCATGGAAATTGTAAATCTCCTTTTGAATGCATTTATGATGCCATTACCTTCAGTGTAATTTCTCCCTTATTTCAATAAAGCCACTGTCAACTTTGAAAACTCCTGTGCCCCAAGGTAGATATCAATTTGATGAGTGTTACAACAATGAAGAACAGGAAGTTGTAATATCAATAATACCCACTTTCTATCCACCATTATGTCAAAAAACAAACAGATCAGGTTTTAATCAATCAAGCAGTGTAACACAAAATTGAATTGCTTAAAAGTTTGATTTTCTTCTTTGCAAGCAAGTAAAACTGGATGACAAGTGACAATATCTGCTTTAATTGTCTACACTGAATAAAGTTTGATACTCTTGAAAGTCAGTGTGGCTCAGATCACTCCACGTGAACAAATTGACTATAAAAGTGGAGATCCATTAAATATAGTGAACGTTATATGGAAGCACTTCAAACATTTAATTAGCATTATGCCATCTAATAGATTGATAGTGTGTACCGATTAGACATATGTAGTGGGTCATTACAACTTCCTTCCCCTTCCCTTTCCACCACACATTAATCACAAATTGCCTGGATCTGAAAGCATTGACAATTATACATTTGAAGTAAATTAAGTTTGTATTTTACCCTAATCAAGAAGAAAACACAAAAATATAGGTTATCCTTATTGAAACATTTGTCTGATGGTCCAGCCTTGTTGCCATACTTATGTACATGGTGTACTGTTCGACAGCTGGTTTTCAATATAGAGTGATACCAATAGTGTGGGTTCAATTCTTGCACTGGCTGAAGCTATCATAAAGATGCCATATTCTCAAGCTTGCAGCCTAGTGTCTTACTTACACAACATACAATGCAGTGATGTTCCCCTTGTCCCACAGCACCCTTGGAAACTCCAATAGTGAAGGCGTGCTTTTGAACATCACGAGCCTCTTTTTAAATTATTGCCACCAATTTCTGCATCATTAAGATCACAATGTTAGTTTAGCTAATTAGCATGCTACAACTTACGTTTGACTGGCATTTGAATCCTTTATCGTGTTAAACCTGCATGAATTGTGCATGTGCAAAAAAATGTTTGCAAAATGAAATGTCGCTGGAGTTTGTAAATGCATGCTTCATTGATTTTCTCCTTCAGTTACTTAGTGTTCAGTAGAATGTAGATTCCGCTCTTTCACCCATCAAACTGTCCCTAACTCTGCCCATCCTGGGTGTTGTCCCAGTCATTTTCTAGTTACATTTCACATTTAGAGATGGCACAGAACACAGCCTGCAGTGAAAACCATCAACACCATGTCTACTTGATCACTAGGTAATCACTCCCCAGATCCTTTATGTCCCATTTTACTTCATTCTACCTGACAGCACATTTCCACCCAACTCCTCATGTGGCAACCCACCACACTGAACTTTGCTTCCAACTGTCCTCCCTGCCCTGTGAACCCTGACATTACACTTCAATGATATATGGCCTGCCCCTGTTTGCTCCTCTCTGCTCCTTCTGGGGAGACCACAATGGCTGGCACTATCAAGAACCCCTTTCCTGTAGCGGGCACTGCCAATACCCCCTCTCCCATAGCCTACCATGCCTTGCCATGCTGTTCTGCATAAATCTCAAACATCTTGAGTTTCCTTCTGTCACCTTCTTTCTTCCCACCCTCAAAAATGCCTCTGTTTTCTCCAGGCCTTCCAACCTTGACCACTCCACCCCTTTCAGCAGTGATCTCCCTGCAGCCCCTACAGGTTCCTTCTTTGCACTCTTCTGAATGCTTGATGAACAGACCTTCTTGTCTGTATTTACCCAGACCTTTTACTGACTTTGATGCATAGTCTCTTGACATGACTGACAGGCACTTGACCACTACATGAGCAGCTCCCCAACTGACAATATGTGATTCCCCCAACTGCTGATACTGGCCCAATAGGGTGGACCATTGAACACTCTTCAGACTGCAGGACTGCAGGTGGATAGATCCCCTGACCGTGAGTGTTGCAAGCTGATGACTGTTCATGCATTATACATCCTGGCTGTGGCTTTTCAATGCTGGTTGTTGGAGTGCCCTGCAATGCAAACTCTGTCCTTCCAAAGCTGCCTGCAAATGGATCAAAGAGATATAATGATGGTCATGAGGGGCAGGCAAAAGTCAGATGCCAATGTCAATGGATGATAGGTGCATGTGGCTGGTGCCTGTAGATTGTGTCTAGAGATGTTTGGTACTGAGCATCCTGGAGGCTGGTTGCAGCCAGTGATGTGCTGAATTTGCTAGCTACCCACTCTGATTCCCATGTTGGATTTCTCAATGTCTAGTTTGTTTGGTGTGTTTGGTAAGCTAAATATTAATGAGTCAGGATATGTGTTAAAGAGGTGTATAAGAAACAATAATTCCCCAACATTAGCAACACCCTACTGCCCAGTGAGAAACTCACCTCACTGCTCAGCAAAAGTATAACATTGCCAATGCTTCTCAGACCTCTAGAAGATTCCGCCCTATGAGTCCCTCTCAATTTTTTTCCTTTATTGGATTTTCTACCATTTCATAGGTACAGGGTGGATAAATTAGATTATAACTGTTGTTCATATGAATGTTAAGAACCGACATAGACTGGCTAGTCAAATATCAGCTTCCATACTGCATTTCTGTACATTTCTGTACTCCTACAGATATAAACACTGCTTTGGGATGAAACTGTTTTAGCCAATAATAATCATCCGATACCATGTCCAAAGACCATTATATCTAGATCTAGGTCCATTGTGCCCTTGTCAGTAAACTTCTGACTCGTCAACCTCTCCCAAAAAGGTAACGTCAACCCAAGCTCTGACCTCCCTTTTCTCTTGACAGTACCTAAATGTGATCTTAAGTCCACAATGTGATCTTAAGTCCACAATCCATGCCCATTTTTACCACAATACTTTATTTAAATCATTTCAGTCAGTGTCTGTCCATGATGCTCCTTCAAATTAACTCTAAACATCCAAGTCTCAAACTCTGGCCAAAGTGCATTCTTATGCTCTTTTTCACTCATGGATTTTGGATGTCAGTGAAAAGCTAGAGTGTGTTGCCCAACTCTAAATGCCCTTGAGTAGGTGGTGGTGAGCAGTGTGGTGCTGCTGTACTTATAGTGTTGTTCAGAAGGGAATTATAGGTTTTCAACTTAACAGTGATGAAGAACTGTGGTGTAGTTCCAAGTCAGGATGGTGTGACTTGGAAGTGAGCTCGCAGGAAGTGACATTTGAATCTAAGTACCTTGGTGAGTTGCTGCAGTACATTTGTGAACTCATAGCATACCAGTGATGGAGGCAGTAAATGTTTAAAGAGATAGATGGATTGACAATCATGCGGCCTATTTTGTTCTGTACAGTGATGAGCTTCTTGAATGTTGGAGATTCACTATGCAGGCAAGTGGAGAGTATTGCAACACATTCCTAACTTGTGCCTTGTAGGTGATGGAAAGGCTTTGGGAAGTCAGGAGATAAGTTAGTTGTCATAGAATACTCAATTTTAGCCCCAATCTTGCTAACTGACTAATCTACTGACACTCTACTGTGGATGTGAAGTTGCTGATATTGGACGGTGGTGGACAAGGTCAAAAATCACACCACACCAGGTTATTGTTCTGAGGAAAGGTCACCGGACCTGAAACGTCAACTCTGTTTTTTCCTTCGCAGATGCTGCCAGAACTGCTGGGCTTTTACAGCAACTTCATTTTTGTTCCTAATTTACAGCATCCGCAGTTCTTTCGGTTTTTATTGTCCAACAGGCTTATTTGAAAATACGAGCTTTCGGAGTCTCACTCCTTCTTCAGGGGTTAGTGAGAGAGGTGATCTTGACAGTGAGAACACATTAATAACCACACCTATGAATATCAAGGGGAGATAGGTAAACTCTCTCATATTAGAAATACCATTCCCAGGCAATTGTGTGGCATGAATGCTAAATACCATTATCAAAACTAGCCCAAAAGTCGTCCTGCTCTTTCTGCATTCAGGAATCATCTAAAGAGTTGTGTATCATATTGAACACTGCAACCATAAGTGAACTTGTTCACTTCTGAATTTATGATAGAGGGAAGGCTGTCGATGAAGGAAATGAAGATGGTTGGCCCAGGGAAATCGAGAACCAACAGTAGACTGAGAAAGCTATGGAGGTGCAACTCAGTGCTGACAAGCACGACACCTAGGGTTTCTTCAGCCCCACCAAGGCAATATACTGATTCAACACTAGAAATCAATCAGGAGATAGAAAAGACATGTAAGAAAGGCACTGGAACAATAATGAGGGACTTCAATATGCAATAGACATTTTGGTGATAGGATTTTGTGGAATCTGTACGAGATGGTATTTTGGAGCAACTTGTGGTAGAACCGTTAGGGAATAGGCAATTCTGGATTTGGTGATGTGTAATGAGACAGACTTGATTAAGGAGTTTAAGGTGCAAGAACACCTAGGAGGCAGTGACTATAATATGATAGAATTCATCCTGCAGTTTGAGAGGGAGAATCAGATATAACGGTATTACAGTTGTGTACAAAAAGAAGAGGGAGCAGCTGGCCAGAGTTGACAATAGTTTTCCAACTCAAGTTGAGATTTGAATTGAAAGAGATTTGGAAGTGTTGATGTCCTATGGTCTTGAAGTTTGACCGCAGAGCTCATGATTAATACACACACTAGCACTCAACTTGAATGAGTCTTTCTTTTAATTGTTTAAATCTTATTTTTGAAACTTGATAGGACACATAAAACTAATCATTTGAATAAGGAATAGCTGATTGGTTAGCTGATTGAATTAATTAAATTCACCAGAAATGAATTAAAAGGTATTTGGTTGAGGGACAAGCCTACTGTCTCCAGTTTAATTGATTAATGTCCTTGTAAAATTAGGTTACATACATGTACAATGAATACTTACACAGACAAATACGTGCATGTAAAACAAATAAATGAATACAATCTTAAACCTCTGGGAAGATCCCTGTAGTACGTTCCCACGGTTCCCATTACCTTCCAATCAAATCAAATCTTTAAAAAGAAGCCAACATTACTCAATTAACAAACCATTTTTATTAGTCCATTAATAATATTGAATCTCAATTTAATATGAAACTAAACATCATTTTTTAAATGAAAGCTGGCATATCTTGTGGATACTACATAAATTTAACTTGCAACTTTCAGAAACTAAGAAAGCTAGGTAATAAATATTCAGTTACGAGCACTGTTGAAATTGCTTTTATTAAACTGCATTTTAATTTTGCTGATTAAAAAATAAAAATATACATAATATGACAAAACATATACACATCTATTAATTTGCACTATAACATCTTTTAAAGGAGAATCCTGGGAGAAGATATTACATAAATTTCAGGCGTTGGAAGTAGCAGGTTTTAAATTGCATACAGGGTGTTTTTTGATCACCATCAGTAATTTTACTGACAGTCTAAATAGAGGATATTCATTATTTAAACACTGAATACAGGCACAAGTAAATTGTATTTACCTTATTGTGAGGAATGAACTCAACATTCAATTTAGGTGGTGAGATTTCATTCACACTAAAGTATTGTATTAGTTCTTTAAATGTTGCAAACAGGTTTACTCATTTGAGGGCTTTGAGTATACTCAATCCAAACCTTTTTCCTTGTAAAGCATTCAAATGATGCTGCAGTCTCACATTAATCTTGCACGTGCTACAAACAAGATCATTAAAATAGACAATTTGGTCATTATCACTGTTGTTTTAGGGAACTTTCTTTAGTTGAGTGCCATGCTTCTCACTCTGCATTTCTAAAGTAATTAATTGCCATAAAACATCTTAGAAAGTCCTGAGGTCATGAAAGATATATAAATGTAATTTATTCATTTTTCAAAACACTCAAAGTCAGTTACACTGAAAAAAATTAGAAGCAAGTTTCCAGGGTTGTTTTGATACACCTGGAAATTTTTTTAATAGTCACTCATGGGACATGGGTATCACTGAATAGATCAGCATTTATTGCCCATGCCTAGTTGCCCTTCAGGAAGTGACGGTGAGCTGCTTTCTTAAACTGCTGTCCATGCCATTAAGGAGAGAGTTCCAGGATTTTGACTCAGCAACAGTGAAGGAAAGGTGATATATTTCCAAGGCAGGATGGTGAGTGGCTTGCAGGTGGTTGTGTTCCCATTTTTTTCTGTTGATCTTGTCCTTCTAGATGGAAGTAGTCATGAGTTTGGAAGGTGCTGTCTAAGGAACCTTGCTGAATTTCTACCATGCATCTTGTAATGGTGCACACTCCTGTTACTGAGCATCAGAGGTAGAGACAGTGAAGCGTTGTGGATGTCAGTCAAGTGAGTTGCTTTGTCCTGGTTGGTTTCAAGTTTTTGAGTGAAGTTGGACTGCACTCAACCAGGGCAAGTGGGAAGTATTCCACCACACTCCTGATTTATGTCTTGTAGGTGGTGGAATTTTGGGAATCATGGATGTGAGTTACTCACTGCAGGATTCCTAGCTTCCAACCTGCTCTTATGGCTACAGCCTTTATATGGCTAGCCCAGTTCAGTTTCCAGTCAATGGTCCACTTCTGGTCATCTCCTTGGCTATTGGGGATTCAGCAATGGTAACACCATTGAATATCAAGGGACAGTGGTTAGATTTTCTCTTATAGGCGATGGTCATTGCCTGGCATTTGTGTGGAACAAATGTTACTTGCCACATTTCAGCCCAAGCCTGGATATTGTCCAAGTCTTGCTGAATTTGATCATGGATTACTTTAGTTGTGAATGTTGCTGAACATTATGCAATCATCAGCAAACATCCCCATTTCTGACCTTATGATGGAGGTTAGGTCAGTGATGAAGTATCTGAAGATGGTTGGATCTAGGACACCATTCTGAGAAACTGCAGAGATGTCCTGGAGCTGAGATGACTGATCTCCAATAACCACCACCATACTTATCCCAGTATGATTCCAACCAGTGGAGACTTTGACCCCGACACACATTGATTCCATGGAGTCATGGAGTATACAGCCCAGAAACAAACCTTTTAGTTCAATTCATCCATGCCAACCAGTTTCCCTATCTATACTAGTCTCATTTGCCTGCATTTGGGCCCTAACCCTCTAAACCTTTCCTATTCATGTAGCTGTCCAAATTTCTTTTAAATGTTGTAGCTGTACCTGCATCTACCACTTTCTCTGGCACCTCATTTGATATACAAACAACCCTCTGTGTGAAAAAGTTTCCCTCAGATCCCTTTCAAATCTTTCCCCTCTCACCTTAATCTTATGCCCTCTAGTCTTGAACTCCCCTACCCTGGGGAAAAGACATTTTCTATTCATCTTAGCTATGCCCCTCATGATTTTGTAAACTTCTGTAAGGCCATCCTTCAACTTCCTCCACTTCAGGGAAAAAAGCCCCAGCCTATTCAGCTTCTCCTTATAACTCAAACCCTCCAGTCCTGGTAACATTCTGGTAGATCTTTTCTGCACTGTTTCCAATTTAGTAATATCCTTTCTACAGAAGGGTGACCAGAACTTTATGCAGCACCACAAAAGGGGGCTCACCATTTCCTTAACAGCCGCAAGATGATATCCCAAGTCCTATCTCATTGCTTTGACCAATAAAGGCAAGTGTGCCAAACACCTTCTTCACTACCCTGTCTACCTGTGATGCCACTTTCGAGGAACTATGTACCTCAACCCCTAGGTCTCTCTGTTTGACAACACTCCCCAGGGTCCTAATGTTAACTGTGTAAGTCCTACCTTGGTTTCATAGAATCCATAGAATCCCTATGGTGTGGAAACAGGCCATTCAGCCCAACAAATCCACATCAACTCTCTGAAGAGCATCCCATGCAGACTCATTCCCCCACCCTATCTTTGCAACCCCCATGGCTAATCCACCTAACCTACACATCCCCGGACACTATGGGCAATTTAGCATTGCCAAACCACCTAACCTGCACATCTTTGGACTGTGGGAGGAAACCGGAGCACCCTGAGAAAACCTATGCTGCCCCTTTAGTTTGCCTTACCAAAATGCAACAGATCAAATTGTCTAAGTTAAAGTCCATCTGCCACTCCTCGGCTTAGTGGCCCAGCTGATCATGATCCCGTTGTACTCTTAGATAATCTTCTTCACTGTCCACCTTATCAACAATTTTGGTGTAATTCGCAAACATACTAATAATGCCTCCTACGTTCACATTTACATAAATGACAAACAACAGTGGTCACTCGACACTGATCTCTGCTGGTCACAGGCCTCCAGTACAAAAAAAATCCTTTACCACCACCCTCTATCTTCTACCGTCAAGCCAATTTTGTATCGAATTGGCAAGCTCTCCCTCTCATGTGATCTAACTTTACTAACCAGTCTATCATATGGAACCCTGATGAAGATGCCAGTTTTGCGGGAGCTCCTTCATGTCACATTCGTTCAAGTGTGGCCTTGACATTAAGGGCAGTCACACCCACCTCACCATTGGCCTTTTGTCTATGTTTGAACCAAGGCTATAATGAGGTCAGGAGTTGAGTGACCCTGGCGGAGCCCAAACTGAGCATCACTGAGCAGGTTATTACTGAGCAGGTGCTGCGTGAAAGCACTATTGATGACACCTTCCATCATTTTACTGATGATCAAGAGTGGACTGATTGGGCAATAATTGGCTTGGTTGGATTTGTCCTGCTTTTTATGTACATGACATACCTGGGCAATTTTTCACATTGTTGGGTGGATGCCAGTGTTGTAGTTGTATTGGAACAGCTTGGCTACAGGATATTCTGGAGAACAAGTCTTCAGTACTATTGCTGGAGTTTTGTCTGAGTCCATAGCCTTTGAAGTATCCAGTGCTTTCAACTGTTTCTTGATATCACAGGGAGTGAATCGAATTGGCTGAAGACTGGCATCTGAGATGCTGGAGACCACTGAGGGAGACTGAGATGGATCATCCACTTGGCATTTTTGGCTGAAGATTATTTTGAATGTTTCAGCATTATCAATCACGTTGATACACTGTGCTTGCCTATCTTTGAGGATGGTTTGTGGAGACTTCTCCTCCATCAAGTGTTTAATTGTCCACCACCATTCTTGACTACGTATGATAGAATTATAGATCTAATCTATTGGTTGTAGTATTGTGTCTATCACTTGCTGCTAATACTGTTTAACATGCAAGTAGTCCTGTTTGGTAGCTTCACCAAGCTGGGACCTCATTTTTGAGTATACCTGGTGCTGCTCCTGACAGTCTCATTGAACCAGGGTTAATCCCTAGCTTGATGGTAATGGTAGAGTGGGAGCTATAGTGGGCCATGAGGTTGCAGTTTGTGTGAGAGTGTAATTCAGCTGCTGCTAATGGCCAACAGCACCTCATAGCCTCCTAGGTTTGAGTTGCTAGATCTGTTCAAGGTATATCTCATTTAGTACAATTACAAAATCACACAACATGATGTAATGTACAATCAATGAAAAGGTGGGACTTTATTGCTCTTACCAATACTGATATGGACAGATCCATCTGCAACCAGCATTTTGGTAAGGATGAGGGTAAGTATATTTTTCCCTCTTGTTTCCTCACAAACTACCACAGACCCATTCTAGCAGCTGTGTCCTTAGGAACCCAACCAGCTTGATCAGTTTGCTGCTGCCAAGTCACCACTCTTGGTGGTGGACATTGAAATCCCCCAACCAGAGTACATTCTGTGCCCTTGTCACCCTCAGTGCTCCCTCACGGAGGAGCATTAATTCATTAGTCGAGTGAGGATGATATGTGGTAAACAGCAGGAGCATTCCTTGGCCATTATTAATTTGATGCCCTGGTGCTTCATAGCATCCAGTATAAGCAGTTATAGACAAAGGCTGAACAGGCCTGGGCTTTCTTCCCTGGAGTGTCAGAGGCTGAGGGGTGACCTTATAGAGGTTTATAAACCATGAGGGACATGGTTAGGATGAATAGCTAAAGCATTTTTCCCACAGTAGGGGGAGTCCAAAACTAGCCAGCATAGCTTTAAGGGGAAAGATTTAAAAGAACCCAAGTGATAACGCAGAGGGTGGTGTGTGTATGGAACAAGCTGCCAGAGGAAGTGGTGGAGGTGGCTACAGATATAACATTTAAAAGGCATTCAGGTGGGTACTTGAATAGGAAACGTCGAGAGGGATATGAGCCAAATGCTGACAAATGGGATTAGGACAATTTAGGATCTCTGGTTGGCATGGACAAGTTGGACCAAAAAGTCTCTTTCCATGCTGTACGATTCTATGACTGTATAACTCCCTCCCAACTGTATATCATTGTGTCACCAACTCTTGTGATGATGGTGGTGCCTGGAATATTTTCTGTAAGTTATGATTCTGTGAGTATGACTATATCAGTCTATTGCTTGGCTAGTCTGTGAGACAGTTCTCCAATTTGGCACTCACCCCCAAATGTTAATAAGGAGACTTAGCAGTGTTTTGTTGATGTTTCGTGAGCCATCTAGTTTCATTCCTTTTTTGAATTTTTCCAGTAGTTGATACAACTGTGTCACTTGCTAGGTATGATGTGGAGATGCTGGTGCTGGACAGGGGTGGACAAAGTCAGCAGTCACACAACACTAGGTTATAGTCCAAAAGCTGGTGATTTCAAATAAACCTGTTGGACTATAACTTGATGTCGTGTGACTTCTGACATGCTAGGTGGCTAAGAATCAATTATATTGCTGAGGGCCAGGAGTCATCTGTATGTCAGGTAAGACAACAATTTTCCTACCATAAAGAGTAAATCAGATGGCTTTTGATGATAATGGCTTCATAGTCATTATTATTCAAATTCCACCAGTCTACCAGTCTAGTGACAATACCATTGCACTGCTGCATGTTTGACTGGTGACTTCTACAGCTTTAATTTTTGAAGCAATGATTTGGGCATTCTCACTGAGCAATCTTGGCCTTGTTTCTGACCTTTTCTTCAGTAAAGGTTTTTGACATCCGCTACTTAAATTACCCATCCATAGCGAGGTCTTTCTGGAAGCAATGATTTTGAGGTGCTAGTGTTGGACTGGAGTGGACAAGATCAGAAGTCACATGACGCCGGGTTTATTTGAAATCATAAGCTTTCAGAGTGCTGCTCCTTCGTTAGGTGAAGTTGGGTGAAACCTGGTCTCGTGTGACTTCTGACCTGTTCTGGAAGCAAGACGTAGCTTATCGTTGTATTTTTCTATCATTGAGGAGCAAGAGCAGGTGGACTTGAGGAAAGCAGACCAGTTCTAGCAGATATAATCACAACAGCCTTTCCAACAAACCAAAGAATATTTAGGCAGCGCAGATCCTAAATAAGGTCGTCAATTAAACAAATGTATCCTTCCAAAGAGAGAGCAGAGAAGCTCTGTCACATACTGTATACAAGGTTGCAACTAACCTCATCTGTCTGCACCGTACTGTTTGTATTTATGTGCATGACAAATTTACTTAACCTGTACAGTACAAGATAATTTCAAGTAGGCGCAGAGCAGGCAGAACCTTGGAATCTCAGGCAAGTACAGTGTTCACTTTTCAAATGACTGGTGCATTTTCCAGGCAAGCTAGGGAAATCATTGAGTTTTGAATCCCAGTAAGGAGGATGAGACAAGGCCATTCAGGTTTGTATAGTTTTATTTGTTTTCCCAAAGTAACATTCATGTTGCTCTGCAAGCTCCTACAGTCAATCCCACAACTTTTTCAAAAGGGTGAACATCTATTCTGACTATACAGATTGCACGTGATGCGATGATTCACCTTTTGCTACTTGGCAGTCCCTATCCTGTTCAAAGAAGAAAATCACATCACCAGATGGCTGGTGGTGGGCAGACCTATTGCCTACTCCCAGGGATAACGAACATATTAATGTCTACAAACGTCAGCAGAGTAGTGCTGTAATAGGGCTCAACCTGAAATGTGCTGAAGAATATTGAAAGTAGTGTTTTTGCTGTTTTGAAGGATCATGACAGGATTCTGTACCAATGTTTAATTTCAAGTAACACATAATTATGGCACATTATGTTTTGCACAACATTGTCATGCAGTAAGGTGTGTGTTTGGACAACCTGAGGAGATGGCATATTGCGAGGAGTTAGATGTATAGATGGGAGCATCCCAGTTGTCATTATGAGAGGACACCTCAGTGACTGCTGAAAGAAGCATTAGAATACAATTGATCACTGTGGTCTTCTCTTATGTTTAACACAGTGTATATTTGTCACCACTGATTCAATTATTGCCCCCACCTTCAAATAAAGAATAGGGACTTCAACCATGTATCCTTCTGGGAACATGCTAACACTGCAGATCTTTCATTTTCTACATTCCATGCCAATATCCTGACTGAATAAACACCTTTGATGTTTTGCTATAAGCTCCACAAAAAAATTAAAACAGCAGGTTCTGATTTAATAAACTAAAAGGAACAAACTTCTTTTCACATGCTGTTCTTTTCCCAAGTGACTCAATTTGCCCTTCTTTTGATCTTGTTGCTGGAATGGACTGGTTCCTGTTCTCGTTTGCTGCGTATGTATTATGATCTGAAGAGGAAGATTGAATGCTGAATAACAGAAACTGCAGACAAATCAACAGATATTACTGAATTCAAATTTCACCAGTTGTCATTGTGTGAGTCAAGCTCATGTCCCCAGAATATTTTCCTGAGGCTCTGGATTACTAGTCCTGTGACATTACCACTAACACTACCATGTCTCCATGGCAATCACTAGGTTCTGTGCACCCTGTGACATAAAGTTGTATTCCAGCTGCTGGCCTGGAAGCCAGTGCAGAAATTATTGTCTTTGTTGTTCTCTGCTTGGTACCAACCTGAAGTCTCTGTTCCATATTCTGAGTCACATCTGAAATTGGAGTCTCTATAGACGCCTGTCAAAACTTCCATATGCTTCATTAATGAATGCAATGGGTAAGAGTTTTCTGATGTTGCCAAAAATTAAGGAGAGACACTAAAGTCAAATACCTCCCAGTACTTGGCAATAAGATGCATTTTTCTGCAGCTTCTTCACAAACAGACAAGTTGTCTTAATTTATTGTGCTCACTCTCATCAAAAACGGATATGGAGATCGCTATCAAAACAAAAAGATACATTTTTCTTCCAAGGTTTTTTTTTTCAATGTCCTTATCCTCCTTTGATTGAGGGTTCCATGTTCTGCAGTGCAGCTATCATAATATCACAGAAATGTGGAAAAAAAACAGAAAAAGGCACTAAGCACATTGTACCTGTGGACATTTCGGAGGCTCCATTGTCGAAGTTAGCCTCATCTGAACATATACGACGGAGACAGAGGAACTGAGAGAATGGGATGGAGTCTTTACAGGAAGTGGGGTGAGAGGATGTATAGT
This sequence comes from Rhincodon typus, assembly GCF_021869965.1. NCBI lineage: Eukaryota > Metazoa > Chordata > Chondrichthyes > Orectolobiformes > Rhincodontidae > Rhincodon > Rhincodon typus. Next base: position 133,968,300 of record NC_063332.1, on the reverse strand, counting down.
CCAGGTAGCCGTGGGAGTCAGTGGGTTTGTAGTGGATATTAGTGGCCAGTCTATCCCCAGAAATGGAAACAGAAATGTCAAGGAAGGGAAGGGAGGAGTCAGAGATAGACCAGGTGAAAGTGAGGGCAGGGTGGAAATAAGTGGCGAAGTGATGAAGTTTTTCAATTCCAGACGAGAGAGGGAAGCAGCACCAATGATATCATCAATGTATAGGAGAAAGAGTTGTGGGTGGGGTCCAGAATAGACTGGAACAAGGAATGTTTCACGTATGCCATGAAGAGACAGGCATAACTAGGGCCCATACGGGTACCCATGGACACCCATCTTACCTGAAGAAAATGAGAGGAATTAAAAGAGAAGTTGTTGAGGATGAGGACGAGCTCAGCCAAGCAGAGGACGGTGGTGGTGGGTGGGGATGGTTCAAGTTTTTGCTCCAGGAAGAAGCGGAGAGCCCGAGGACCCTCCTAGTGGGGAATGGACGTGTAAAGGGATTGCACATCCATGTTAAACAGGAGGCAGCTGAAACCGGCAAACTGGAAGTTTTGAAACTGGTGTAAGGCGTCAGAGGAATCATAGATGTATGTGGGCAGGGATTGGACCAGGGGAGAGAAGACTGAGTCAAGGTAGGAAGAGTTGAGTTATGTGGGGCAGGAGCAGGCTGAAACAATGGGTCTGCCCAGGCAGTCCTGTTTGTGGATTTTCGGGATGAGGTAGAAGCGAGCTGTGTGGGGCTGGGGAGCTATCAGCTTGGGAGCAGAAGGGTGGAAATCACCAGATGAAATGAGATCAGTTACCATAATAGATACAATGGCCTGATGTGTCATGGTGGGATCACGGTCCAGGGGAAGGAAGAAGGAGGTGTCTGAGAGTTGGTTGTCAGCCTCTGCAAGGTAGAGATCAGTATGCCAGACTACAACAGCACCACCCTTATCGGCAGGCTTAATAACAAAGTCAGGGTTAGATCTGAGTGCATGAAGTGCAGTCAGTTCAGAAGGAGATAGGTTAGATTTGGTGAGAGGGGCAGAGAAATTGAGGTGACTAATGTCACGTCGACAGTTCTCAGGTGCAGGTAAAAGGCCAGAGGGAGGGGTCCAGGTGGAAGGAGAGTGTTGGAACTGGGCGAAGGGTCTGTAGGATGGGAAGGGGACTCTTGTCCAAAGAAATGAGCACAGAAGCGAAGACGGCAGAGGAAGAGTTTGGTGTCATGTTGTGCCCAAAATTCATTAAGGTGGGGACGCAGAGGAATAAAGCTGAGGCCTTTGCTGAGTACAGAATGTTCAGCATTGGAGAGTGGAAGGTTAGGAGGGATGGTGAATACCCGACAGGAGTTGAGGTTGGGAGAGGGGATGGAGTCAGAAGGAAGGAGAGGAGATGAAGGTTCTAGAGGGCCATGGGTATCTTTGAGTTGTTGCATCTTGTGGGCCTGAAAGGAAAAGAAAATGTTTCTTGTTAGCACGATGAAAGAGCCGGAGGATGAAGTGGAACTGCGGAGTGGTGCAGCCCTGAGCCAGTGTGATGAGATGCTGTTGGAAAGAAAGGTCAAGAGTGTGCATGTGGTGACACATTAAATTGAGTGTGGATCTCAGGATACAGCAAGAGCAGCTGTGCATGGAACGTTGAACATCACGGAGGTATCTGTGATCCTTCGCCCAGTTCCAACAATCTCCCTCCACCTGGACCCCGCCCTCTTTTACCTGTACTCGATCTTCATTTCTGTTTCCATTTCTGGGGATAGACTGGCCACTAATATCCACTACAAACCCACTGACTCCCACAGCTACCTGGACTATACATCCTCTCACCCCACTTCCTGTAAAGACTCTATCCCGTTCTCTCAGTTCCTCCGTCTCCATCATATATGTTCAGATGAGGCTAACTTCAACAAGGGAGCATCCGAAATGTCCACCTTCTTCCTCAACTGAGGATTCCCCAGCTCCATTGTCTACAGGGCCCTCAACCAGTTCTGACCCATCTCCCATACTTCTGCCCTTATCCCTTCTATTCCCTCCCACAAGAGCGACAGGGATCCCCTTGTCCTTACATGCCATCCCACCAGCATCCACATCCAGAAGATCATCAAGCGCCATTTCTGCCACCTCCAGCAAGAAGACCCTGAACTACCTGTTGCCTGCCAGTTTAACACACCACCCTGTTCCCTGGCCAACATGTCTGTCTCTGGCTTGCTGTAGTCTTCTAGTGAAGCTCAACGCAAGCTGGAAGAACAACACCTCATTTTCCACTTGGGGACCCTGTAGCCCTCCGGACTCAGTATCGAGTACAATAATTTTAGGGCCGAAACTCTGCCATGTCCCAGTCCCTTAACCCACACACCAGACCTGCCATTACACACTACCTGTTATTAGTCGCTAATAGTCCCCATTAACAACTATTCACCCTTCCAGCCTGATCGTTATCAACTCTTTCTCTGTCCAACTGCTCTTCTCTCTTTAGGCTCTATCCTATCAGTTACTCCCCAACCCAACCCCGACCCCTTTTCTCTGCATATAAACTGACGTTTTCCCAGAAACTTTTCCTTTTCCTTTCAGACCCACAAGATGCAACAACTCAAAGATACCCACCATCAGTTCGGAGGAAGGGTCACCGGACCCGAAACGTTAACTCTGTTTTTTTCTTTCACAGATGTTGCCAGACCTGCTGAGCTTTTCCAGCAACTTTGTTTTTGCTCCTGATTTACAGCATCTGCAGTTCTTTCAGTTTTTATAAAAGAGGAAGAAGCTGAAGCAGGTCGTATTGAATTTATTTCTCAACTAACGCATCTAGTAGCAAATTGAGTGTCAAATGATTTGCTGCTGACCTGATTCAACATTATGCTGTAATTTTAAACCTGAAATGATTTTTGGTTAAGATGCACTCTAATTTCTAATCACCTCCAGCAACTGATTCCCAGGTGAGATTTGCAACAATGGATTCTCCATTAGATACTCAAATTTTGGACCACTACCTGGCCCCCTCTTATATTTCTCAAAGTGTGGAGCCATGTCAATGTCATTTAGAGCCAGAAATATGAATCCCACATGAAAGGTAATGATGAGCAATTCTATGTCACCAATATTTCTCTCAAGTCCTTCACGGTCTCTGCATTGTCAGGCTGCTTGTCTAATGCATAGTATGGAATGAGCTTAAATTGAACCTGCACTCAAAGGTCTCTTTGTTCAGCAACACTCCCCAGGACCTTACCATTAAATGTACAAGTCCTGCCCTCATTTGCCTTTCCAAAATGCAGCACCTCACACTTATCTATTAAACTCCATCTGCCACTTCTCGGCATCTGATCAAGGTCCCATTGTTCTGAGGTAGCCTTCTTCGCTGTCCACTAAATTAGCAACTTTGGTGTCATCTGCAAACTCACTAACCATACCTCCTATGTTCACATCCAAATCATTTATATCTGATTTCTTTCTCAATTTTTAAATCTCAATGGTTCAGATCATACATAGTTGATCCCACCTCCAAAGTCCCCAACACTGTTCCAATAAATGAAATATGTGTTCCCAATTCGCGAACACACTGAGTAGTCTCCGTGATCCATTTACTCATCCACAGTTGCACAACTCACATATACCCTTTGTCAGAAAGAAACCAAACTGTGGTAAAGAATTGCTTGTTAGAAAAAAGTCTTTGGGAACACTCTCAAAAACAATGTAATTTTACAAAAGATTGTTCACCTGATTTCAGCCTGACTCTCATGAAGAAATATAGGCTGGCCTCCAGTAGGTACATCATGGAGTTATAGAATGGTTAGAGCCATTCTACTTGTCATCTTTGTTCACTCCCATGAGCAATCTCATTAATTCACTGTTTCGAGATAGTCCTGTAATTTATTTCTGTTCAGGTAATGATCAAATTTCATTTTGAAAGCCTTCATTGAACTGTCTCCACCACATTACATTTCAAGTTCTAACTACTTACTGCATTTGAACAGTTTTCTTCATGTCATACTGTTAATTCTTTGCCATTCACATTAAATCAGTGTCCTCTGGATCTGGATGTTTCTACCAATAAGAACCATTTTTCTTTACATGCCATGTTGGAACCCCTCTAGTTGTGAAAATGTCTCTTGATCTCCCTATCAGCCATATCCGAAGAGAACAATCCTAGCCTTTCCTAACCATCCATGTAACTTGCTCACCCTGGAATCATTTTCATAAATCTTTTCTGTATTATCTCTAAATCCTTCAGGACCATCCTAAAGAACAGTGCTCAATTCAAGTTTCCCAGACCTGCAGAGGAGACTTCAGAAGCTGGGCACAGGCATGGAATTTGGAATACTGCATTCAAGGTTAGCTCCCCTAATTTCTCAATTATAGCCGATCTTCCTAGGGTTAGGTTTTAAGAAGGCAGCTCCCCCAGTGGTCATCAAAATTGTGGCTGCTAGCCTCTACTGCACTTCCATTTTGACTGGATGACGATTTCAGAGACACATCTTAATTAATTGTCTTCCAGAATACTCCTCCTGTTGGAAGACACCTGACCTAAGTGTGAACAGGAGCCAGAATTAGTTTCAATACCTGAAAATGTTTAAAGACGAATGCTTGTGATCCCAGATAACAGACTGAAATAAGATTCAGGAGTGATCACTTTACTATGTCAAAATATGGGTTTAACTTCATTTAATAACTTATGAAATAAGATTATTTTAATGATTTTTTCTCCAGTTTATTATTCTTCAATGTTTTCAGCCAGCCACCTCTCAAAATATTTAGATCTTAAAATTCCATTCTGCAAAGCACCTGTCCTGTAGTTATTTATAAAAAGTTGTAGTTAAATGTGAAAATGCAATTATTTTGGTACTCTGCATGATCTATTAAACCACAAGCAAAAAAACTTTCACAGGAAGACAGCAAGAACTGCGGATGCTGGAGTCAGAGACAACACAAGTGTGGAGCTGGAGGAACACAGCAGGCCGGGCAGCATCAGAGGAGCAGGCAAGTTAATGCTTCGGGTCCAGACCCTTCTTCAG
>NC_063332.1:133941772-133962919 GCF_021869965.1 Rhincodon typus | reverse complement strand
TGGCGAACCACTTCAACTCGCCCTCCCACTCCTTGGACGACATGTCCATCCTGGGAAGAAGAGAATGAATATGAGAGCAACAACCGGGCAACTGATGTAGAAAAGCAACTGTTGTATAATTAGCAAGTGTGGGAAGGGTGCTTTGAGATGTTGGTACCATAATTAATATCTGATTGGCTATGTCATCAGACACCCAGATTGGTCTGTGTTACCTTAATTAACGTCACTGTTAATTTCAACATTATTTCAGGATCATTCTTTAGGGAACAGTCAGCCCAAAACCCCTCTTCTCACTGATTTATACCTACTCCAATACAAAATTTAAGGGATTGGAATTATCACGGGGATTCTGCCCGTCGCAAGTAGTAACTCCAGTGGGAGAGTGATGGAATCTTTCAGTCAACAGCATAGATGCAGCTGCAGTGGGTATTTGTTATTTTCAGGATTTCTGGTTGAATTAAGTTCCCTCTTACTTTTCTAGACAACTGTATGTACCAGCTTTCCATCGCATTAATGCTTCCTTAAATAAGGTGACTGATATTGTGCACAGTACTCCAGATGTGATTTCATAAATGCCCGTTATAACTGAAGCATAACTTCCCTACTTTTGTATTCAATTTCCCTCATGATAAGTGATAACCTTTCATTAGCTTACCTAAGTATATACTGCACCAGCATATTCACCACTAGGACGCCTACGTCCTGCTCTGCAATCTCTCGCCATTTAGACATTATGCTTTTTTCTTTCTTCTTCCTGTCAAAATAGACAATTTCACATTTTCCAACATTACACTCCATTTGCTAGATCTTTGCCCACACACAAAATCTATTTATATCAGGGTTTTGGCCTCCTTATGTCCTCTTCAGAACTTGTTTTTTGATCTATCTGTGTCATCAGCAAATTTGACAACCATACCTCCCGTTTCTTCATCCATGTCATTTATACACATTATGAACAGTTGAGGTTCCAGAACTGATCCCTATGGTGCACCACTTACCAACCAGGAAAGGACCCGTTGTTGCCTACTTTCTGCTTTCTGTTAGCCAGCCAATATTTTATTAGTTACTTTTGGCAGAGTGGTAGCATTCTCATCCCTGATGTTGGAAGTTATGAGTTCAACCTTCATTTTAGAGAATTGAAAATGAATTCTAATCAGCTATGTCAGTGCAGTACCAAAGGAGTGCTGGACTGTCAGAGATGTTTGTCTTCAGTGGCATCACTAGACAAGTGACTTCAATGGGAAAGAAAGTCAGGTATGGTGCAAAAAGAACTGTCAATTTTATTTTGAGATAGTAAGAACTGCCAATGCTGGAGTCAGAGATAACACAGTGTGGAGCTGGAGGAACAAAGCAGGCCAGGCAGCATCAGAGGAGCAGGAAAGCTGACGTTTCGGGTTGGGACTCTTCTTCAGAAAATGTCTGAAGAAGGGTCTTGGCCCAAAACATCAGCTTTCATGCTCCTCTGATGCTGCCTGGCCTGCTGTGTTCCTCCAGCTCCACACTGTGTCAATTTGATTTTTCCCGTTTTCCACATGCAGTGAATAAAAATTGGTCCGATAAAACACTAAATTGCAACGGTATCTGCTGCCTTAAGTGGGTGTAAAATCTCCCGTGGCACCACTTACAAAAGAGCCAGAGTAAAATGTGCTATTTACAAATTGACTACATTTAACAAGTACAAAGTTAGTGTGAGATGTATGAGTTGTCCTGGGAACAGGAGAGGTTATACATAGACAGAAGGCTTTTTTTGTACTTGTAATCTACCTTTTAAGTATTCTAAACTAAGGGTATCAGAATATCTTGGATTGAATTTTCTTCTGCTTGAGGGAGGGATAAGGTATCCAGCATGATTATGTACTTTTAAGGTTATACATGCACATATCCACATGTGGGTTAAACACCAACTGGCCAGCATACAGAATGACCTGGCATGACTGGAACATTGCAAGGTTTAATATCCTGATTCCATATTTAATGGCCACAGGTTCACTGTCTGCTACACGGGCATCATTCCAATCCTACATATCACCCCACCTCACCCTGAAGATGGCAGGGACCAGTAATAAGACAATCCCATGCTTCAGTGATGCTTCCCTGGGGTTCCTCCTCCAGAGTGTCTGCCGATTTACTGTTTACGGTAATAGGAGGCCATCCTGACTGACCAAGATGGCCTGGTTGGAGGTGGCTATGGTGGTCACTGCCCATAGTAACTAGAAGAGAGACAGGATACATTGCCACAAGAGGATGCAAGATCTCTTCGACGATGCCAGGGTAAGTGCCACTGTCTACTCAATGTTTCATTCCCTAACAGTGTGAGGTAGCACTGTAAGCCTGCCAGTGCACAGAACTGTCATACATAAGATTAGGTGCCAGGCACCACCATCAAGTGCCTCACGTGCAATCAGTGGTTGCTGCAATGAAGTGACAAACAATGTAGAACAACTAGCACCCCAGTATACCTGCATCTCTCCTCTCTGCCAGGCGTCACATTTCAAACATCAAAGGAGCAACAACATACAGCAGCTCACACACCACAAGTTCACCGATCCTTTTCGGAACTGCAGAACCTACATATTTCATTGCTTCTCACCAAAGATTTGCCTAAGGACACACCTATAAAAGATGGCTTTGAGATGGAGATCATACCAAGCCACACAAAGTTCCATCAGCTCTAGCTGTTTGATCACATTGAACAACCTTTCATTTAGAAGCTTTTATAATTTCTCCAATTCCACATTATGCTTACAAGTAGAACGCAAAGTCTATCACAGATCTGGGGATTGACATATCTATCTGTGCATCTATGCAGCCTCTTTACCTCTTTCTGATAGATGAATGCCCTTTGCAAACTAAGCTTCTTGTTATACGCATGCAGTCCCATGTATGCCTGCAGAACTCCATACTGATGCTCTAGCCAGTAAAATGAATGCATAGTTAAAGGTACAAAGGGAACAAATAATGTATAATGTATGACAAACAGAAAATCTTAGATTTTGACAGATATGAATTCCCATAAGGAGAGGAATGTTCCTGCAGTGTAATTGGATCTTGTTTCTGAGTGTCCATAAATGTTTATACAAAGTTATTCATCCTCAAAACCAACACTATCAGGCGTTCATAGGCCTGTCTGCCTTATCTCAGAACTGGGAGATAGTAAGGACTGTAGATGTCAGAAGTCAAAGTCGATAAAATGTGGAGCTGGAGGAGCGCAGCAGGTCAGACAGCATCAGAGGAGCAGGAAAGTCAACATTTGGGGTCTAGAATCTTCATCAGGACTTACTTTCTGAGAACTGCCCTGTTTTCCTTAGTATCCTCAGCATCAGCAGTGGCTCCCTCAGCATCTCCAGCAGACTGCCCTTATTTCATGGAGATGGAGGCTGCTCCGTCTTGCCCTCTTCTAAGTTCTCACTCTACTGCTGAATTCAATTATGCAGGGTGCAGTGAAAAATGACTATTCTCGAGACCAAGTGCTGACAAGTACTGGAGTGCTTCTACTGAGTGGTCCAGGCGATGGAAGTGGATCTTTAGTCAACGTGCATTTGTTCAATGATGGCTATAACAGATGCATGTGACCTATGTGTCACACTGTTTGGCATCAGTCTGAGGGTCTCGTACTGGGGTCATGAGTTATGCCATTGGGGGATATTCCTTGGCATCCACTATCCAGCCTTGGAATTGATGCAAGAGAAAGAACATTTGAGAGTCTGGGAACTCAACGAAATGTAACTATCTTAACATCACTCTGGGTGCATCTACAGGTTGCAGCAATTCAAGAGAGCAGCTCACTGCCGCCTTCTCAAGGGAAACTAGGGATGGGCAATAATTGATAGCCTAGCCTGCAATACCCATATCCCACAAACAGACTTAAAGAAAAGATAAATGGACAATATATAAAGTGCATGAATGATGTCAAAACAAATCAGGAAGAGATTCAGGACAAAGCAGTTAAGTGGCTGTATACACACCTCATTTTGTAATTTCAGGCAGAATAGTGGGGAAATTCCAGCCATTAGCTCTTTTAGTTTTGGAAAGGCATAATTGAAAGGTAAGTTTATAAATTTCTGCAGAATATATACAAAGAGATTTTTACTTCAAACCGAATTACAAATATAAGACAAGGATATTCATGTTTAAGCTAATAAAAACACAGAAACACACAGAGCTGGTCCAGTACCGGAGGAGGCCATTTGACCTGTGATGTCTGCTCTTGTTTTCTGTCGGAGTAATTTACCTACTGCTATTTCACCTGCCTTCTATTTTTGGCCCTGCACATTTTTGCTTTTCAGACTTTTTTCACATATTGAAGAACAAATATGCAGAAGAAAGCTGGCCTGCATTTCTTCAAGATGGCTACAGAAGGGGCCACAATTTGCTGTAAAAGATACTTTGTGAGCAGGAAGAAACCACAGCAATGGAGCACTAAGCTAGAGAGAGGGCTCCTAAGGTCTTAGACACAGCACTGAAAGGCAAAGTTCAGGAGAGAGAAAGAGGGAAAGAACTTGTCTTTCCACATTGATCCTGAGTATCCTCCAGAAGGCAGTCAAATAGTTAGCCACCAAAGTTGGTGCTGGGAATCTGATAATATTCAACTCAAAATATTAGCTCTGCTTCTCTCTCTGCAGTTGCTGCCTGACATCCTGAGCAATTCTGTACTCTGTTTTTATTCCATCTTACCTTGATAGACTTAACCACTGCAACAACCTGCCAACCACATTTCATAACTTCCACATACATCCAGCTATTCAGACATGTCACCCAAACACATTGCTACACTTTCACTGACACTCTTCCCTCCCTCTGGCAGCACATAACTCAGCACTTAATGTGTTTTGGTGAATAGAAGAAACCTCTGTGGACAGGGAGTTTGTACTGCCAGCTTTCTCCCAGGCAGTGAAGTCATTGCTTCATGATAATCCATCCACGATAATTTAAAGTTGCAGCGTGGCTGTCACTGTTGGACTACTGTCTATCCATAGACCATGAGACCATATGAAAGTGGTTCAGAATTAGGCCATTCAGCCCATTGTGTCTGCACTGTCGTTTTATCATGGCTGATATATTTCTCAACCCCATTCTTCTGACTTCTCCCCACAGCTCTTGATCCGCTTATGAACCAACATACATAGGTCAGAGTCTTCTTTGTTAGGTAGTTGTCTCAAGCAAGCTATGAAAGCTCCAAATACCTGTGCTCACTCTTAAGGGCCTGCTACATCTTAGCCCATCCAGGCACCTATGTGGTCACCTTGAACTTTGCTCTCAAATGAGGACACTGGGTCATGACGTTTTGCCCACATGTAGCTGCCAGCCAATAAAAGGCACTCAGTAGTACCACAGAAGAGACAGTGACTGCCGTCCACACTTCCACACAAGTATACCAACTGGGTAGGACTCTGTTAGTTGTTCTGCATGAGCTGGGAAAGATGCATCCAGGCAGGAATAGATCTCTAAGTAGCCTTAAGTGTTGTTTATTGCCCACTTAAGGGATATAGTGGAAGTAGGGTGGGATGTTGCTCATAGGCGTTCCCAGCCGGATCTTAATTGAGACGAGGCAAGAGATTGTCAGGTATTGGTCTTGATGGCAGCCCACCAAATTTTCCAAACTTTCTGCCTCCTTTCTCACTTCCTCTGGGTCCTGAAGAGTCCTCCCATTGTTGGATGGTTGAGGGAAATCATCAGAAATGTTTACCATAGCCAATCCTTGTCATTGAGAAGACAATGATGAGACTTGGAAGCTCAAAAGTCGCTGGAAAGGCTGGCTGGCACAAAGTGAATGCATTGTAAAAGTTACATTTGCTGAAATCATGAGGGGCATTGATAAGGTAAATAGCCAAGATCTTCTCCCCAGCATAGGGCATAGAATGAGCTGCCAGAGGAAGTGGTAGAGGCGGGTACAATTACAACATTTAAACCACATTTGGACAGGTACATGAATAAGAAAGGCATAGGAGGATATGGGCCAAATACAAGCAAATGGGACTAGTTCAGTTTAGGAAACCTGATCTGCCTGGGTCAGTTGGGCCGAAGGTTTCTGTGGTGTATACCTCAATGACTCTATGACTCTTTGACTCTAATAAGTGTAGACTGTGCAAAGTATATTTAATGAGTTATAGAAAATAAATGAACAATGAGGATTTTTGAGCTATTCATCCAATAATCCTTGTGTCTTAAATTTAATTTTCAGTAAACAACAGGTCCTGTTGTCTCTCCTCCATTAAAACCTTATAGAAGAAATTATTTACTAGTGGGAGAAGAGTATTTTTTATTGTCAGGAAATTAACTTGCAGTCATTGAGCTGTACAGCATAGAAACAGACCCTTCAGTCCAACTCGTCCATGCTAACCAGATATCCTAAATTAATCTAGTCCCATCTGTATGCATTTGGCCCATATCCTTCTAAACACTTTCTATTCATATACCCATCCAAATGCCTTTTAAATGTTGTAATTGTAGCAGCCTCCACTTCCTCTGGCAGCTCATTCCACATACGCACCGCCCTCTGTGAAAAAGTTGCCCCTTAGGTTCCTTTTAAATCTTTCCTCTCTTAACTTAAACCTATGCTGTCTAGTTTTGGACTCCCCCATTCCCAGGAAAAAGACCTTGTCAATTCAACCTATCTATGCCCTCAAGATTTTATAAACCTCTATATGGTCACCACCTTGGCCTCTTAATGCTCCAGAGAAAATAGCCCCAGCCTATTTGGCCTCTCCCTATAACTCAAACCCTCCAACCCAGGTAACATTCTTGTAAATCTTTTTTGAACCCTTTCAAGTTTCACAACATCCTTCCTATAACAGGGAGACCAAAATTGAATGCAGTATTCCAAAAGTGATCTAACCAATGTCCTGTACAGCCGCAACATGACCTCCCAACTCCTACTCAGTGCACTGACAAATAAAGGCAAGCATACCAAATGTCTTCTTCACTATCCCATCTACCTGTGGCTCCACTTACAAGGAACTATGAACCTGCACTCCAAGGTTTCTTTGTTCAGCAGCAGTTTCGAGGACGTTACCATTAAGTGCATAAATCCTGCCCTGATTTGCCTTTCCAAAATGCAGCACCTCACATAAATGTGATAAATCTAAATTAAACTCCATCTGCCTCTCCTCAGCCGATTGGCCCATCTGACCAAGGTCCCATTGTACTTTGAGATAACCTTCTTCGTTGTCCACTACACCTCCAATTTTGGTATCATCTGCAAACCTATTAATCATACCTCCTATGTTCACACTAAAATCATTTATATAAATGACAAAAAGCAGTGGATCCAGCACCAATCCTTCTGGTACACTGCTGTCACAGGCTCCAGTCTGAAAAGCAACTCTCCACCACCAGTCTCTGTCTCCTACCTTCGAATCAGTTCTGCATCTAAATGTCTAGTTCTCCTTGTATTCCATGTGATTTAACGTTGCTAACCAGGTTACCATGTGGAACATTGGCAAGTACTTTACTGAAGTCCATATAGACCATGTCCACCACTCTGCATTCACAAATCCTCTTTGTTACTTCTTCAAAAAGCTCAGTTAAGTTAGCAAAACATGATTGCCATGCACAAAGCTATGTTGACTATCCCTAATCAGTCCTTGCCTTTCCAAATACATGTAAATCCTGTCCCTCCGGATTCCCTCCAACAATTTGCCCACCACTGATTTCAGGCTCACCAGTCTATAGTTCCCTGGCTTTTCCTTACTACCTTTCTTAAATAGTCAGCCAGCCTCCAGTCTTCCGGCTCCTCACCTATGGCTACTGATGACACAAATATCTATGTAAGGGGCCCAGCAATCACTTCCCTAGCTTCCCATAGAGTTCTAGGGTACGTCTGATCAGATCCTGTGGATTTATCTATCTTTATCCATTTTAAGACATCCAGCACCTCCTCCTCTGTAATTTGGACATTTTTCAAGATGTCATTATTTATTTTTCCAAGTTCTCCAGCTTCCATATCCTTCTGCATACTAATCACTGATGCATAATACTCGTTTAGTATCTCCCCAGTCTCCTGCTGTTCCACACATTGGTGGCCTTGTTGATCTTTAAGGGGCCCTATTCCTCTCCCTAGTTACCCTTTTGTCCTTAATGTATTTGTAGAATCCCTTTGGATTCTCCTTAACCCTATTTGCCGAAGCTATATCATGTCCCCTTTTTGTCCTCCTGATTTCCCTCTTATGTATACGCCTATTGCATTTATAGTCTTCTAGGCATTCACTCGACTCCTGCTGTCTATACCTGACATATGCTTCCTTCTTTGACCAAAACCTCAATTTTCTCTAATTGTATAGCATTCCCTACACCTACCAGCCTTTCCTTTCACCCTAACAGGAACATACTGTCTCTGGACTCTCGTTATCTCATTTTTGAAGGCTTCTCATTTTCCAGCCATCTCATTTTCCAGCAATTATCCACCCCCAATCAACTTTTGAAAGTTTGTACCTAATTCCGTCAAAATTGGCCTTCCTCCAGTTTAGAACTTTAACTTTTAGATCCGGTCTATCATTTTCCATCACTATTCTAAAAACTAATAGAATTATGATCACTGGCCCCGAAGTACTCCCCCGCTGACATTTCAGTCACCTGCCCAGCCTTATTTCCCAAGAATAGATCAAGTTTTGTTGTATATAATTTATTGCATATGGAATTTCCCTGTAATTAACTGCAAATTATTCATCTTTAACCTTGTCATAATGGGGCCCCAAGACCTGGGCCATCCTTCATGGACCATCTTAGGATCCTGCAGGTTTACAGCACATTAACACACCATTCAACATCAATCCCAGTCTTTCCTGTTCACTCACTAACCCTGTGTTTTTCTCTGTTTATTTCTGTTGTACTGTTGGTTATCATGTTTCTACAGCCACAAAGACTACAAAAGGTTCTGACAGATTAACAACAGCATAAAAATAATTATTTTCTACTAGGGTGACATTTGATTTAATAAAGTTGGGTGGCAATGGGTCTTAGGTCAGAACAGTTGGATAACTGTTCTGCGTTGCCGAGGGAGCATATTCTGTCCCAGCTTTGCTAATTAGAGGACAGCACTTTATCTAAAGTAAAGGGAGACAACAGGCAAATAAGTTGTATGTTGCACAAACTGCATGAGCACCAGGCTTTGGAGCTTGAGCATCGGCTGGAGGCACAGCAATGCATCCGTGAGATTGAGATTTATGTGGATAACATGCTTTTAGCATCCTACAGCTTAAGGAAGTACAGTTAGGGGAGTAATGGGTGACCTTCAGTCAGATTAAAGGTGGCAGGTATGGTGTCAGGAAAGCCCCAGAATACACCTCACTCAAGAACAGATTTTGTGTTCTGCACATCTTTGGACTGTGGGAGGAAACCGGAGCTCCTGGAGGAAACCCACGCAGACACGGGGAGAATGTGCAAACTCCACACAGTCACCCAAGGCTGGAATCAAACCCGGGTCCCTGGCGCTGTGAGGCAGCAGTGCTAACCACTGTGCCACCGTGCCGCCCCCAATGATTTGACTATAGTGAACTGGTAGCAAATATTTTCAGTTAAATCTGTCTAAGAACAGTGGGATGTATTCAAGAAGGAAATAATGGAGAGTACAAGTCTAACATGTTCCATTAAGTAAAAAGGTGAGACAACAAATCATGTGCTCCCTGGATATCAAGGGACATACAGCATTAGATTAAGAGAAAGGGGAGGGTTATGGCAGATCCCAAGGGCTAAAAGCAGCAGCAGCCTTAGAGGAGTATAGAATGTACAGGTATCTCACAGATAAAAGGGTAACAAGGGAAAGGTAGAGCCCATTGAGGACCACAATGCCAGAGGACAGCCAATATAGTACTGTTATTCAAGAAAGGAGCAAGGGATAAACCAGGAGACCATAGAATAGTCTGTCTAACTTCAGAGGTGGGGAAACTATTGGAAGACATTCTGGGGACATGATTAATCTGTATTTGAAGAGGCAGGGATTAGTCGAGGACAGTCAATGTGGTTTTGTCATGTCTGGCCAACTTGGCTGAATTTTTCAAAGAGGTGACCAGGTATGTAGATGACAACACTGCTCTTGATGTAGTCTACTTAAACTTCAGCAAGGTTTTTGATAAGATCCCGTATGGGGAGATTGATAGCAAAGCTAAGAGCCCATGGAATCCAAATAAATTTGGCAAATTGGATTCACAATTGGCTGAATGGCAGGAAGCAAAGATCATTGGTTGAGGGGTGTTTTTCTGACTGGATGTTTGTGTCCAGTGAGTTCCCACAGGGGTCAATGTTGGAGTTTTAGTTGTTTGTGGTTTATATGAATGATTTAGAGTTGAATGTAGGAGCAGAAATTTCACAGATGATACGAAAATTAGTTGGGTCGTGAATATTGAAGAGGATAACATAAGAGGATATAGATGGGCTGGTCAGACAGGCTGATCAGTGGCAAATTGAATTCAATCTGGATAGGATGGATGGGACAGGAAGGATGAGTCAATTGACCATGGCACCATGGTTCAGGAGGTTATTCAAGACGGGGGAGCTAAAGAACAGATTGTAGTTGTAGACGATTCCATCATCAGGGGGATAGACAGTATCCTTTGCAAGCAGAATAGAAAATACCGCATGGTGTGTTGCCTGCCCGGTGCCAGGGTGCGAGACATCTCTGACCAGCTTGAGGGGATACTAGAGAGGGAGGGGGAGGATCTAGTTGTTGTGGTCCACGTAGGTACCAACAACACAGGCAGGACTAGGAAAAAAGACCTGTTTCGGGATTATGAAAAGCTAGGAACAAAATTAAAAAACAGGTCTTCAAGGGTCATAATCTCTGGATTGCTGCCTGAGCCACGTGTAAATTAGCATAGGGAGGTGAGGATCAGGGAAGTAAACACGTGGCTAAAAGAATAGCGTGGGAAAGAGGGTTTCCTTTTCATGGAGCACTGGCATCAGTTCTGGGACAGGAGGGATCTATACCGCTGGGATGGACTCCACCTGAACAGGGCCGGGTCCAGTGTTCTCGCGAAAAGGGTAAATAGGATGGTCAATAGAACTTTAAACTAGTAAGCAGGGAGGAAGGGAGGAGTGAGCGTACAGGAAGTATAACAATTAATGGAAGGCAAAGCAGCAGGTTAGCAGGTGACGAGGAAGCTTCAACTCCATTGAAAATTAGGAAAAAATTTAAAGGGAAGGAGAACTCAAGAGCTGTTAGTAATGGAGATGATAGGACCCAAAAAGAAGGTGCAAAAACTGGCATAAGGGCACTCGGAGCATTCCAAACAAGGTGGATGAGTTGATGGTGCAAATCATGGCAAATGGGTATGATTTAGTGGCCATTACAGAGACATGGTTACAGGATGGTCATGACTGGGAGTTAAATATCCAGGGTATCAAACTGGAAGGACAGACAGGAAGGTAAGGGAGGTGGTGTCGCTCTGATTTTTAAGGATGATATCAGGGCGGTAGTGAAAGATGATATAGGTTCTACTGAACAAAAGGTTGAATCCATTTGGGTAGAAATTCGGAATAGCAGGGAGAAGAAGTCACTGATAGGTGTGGTCTATAGGCCACCAAATAATGGCATCGTCGTGGGGTGGACAATAAACATAGAAATAGCTAATGCGTGTAAAAATGGTACAGCAATTATCATGGGGGATTTTAATCTACATATCGATTGGTCAAACCAAGTCGGTCATGGCAGCCTTGAGGAAGGGTTCATAGAATGCATCCGCAATAATTTCCTTGAACAATATGTAATGGAACCTACGAGGGAGCAAGCTATCCTAGATCTAGTCCTGTGTAATGAGACAGGAATAATAAATGATCTCACAGTTAGGGATCCTCTTGGAAGGAACGATCACAGTATGGTCGAATATAAAATACAGATGGAGCGTGAGACGGTTAAATCCAGTACCAATGTCCTGTGCTTAAACAAAGGAGACTATGATGGGATAAGGGAGGAGTAAGGTAAGGTAAACTGAGAGGAAAAACGATTTTTCACAGTGCTCAGCAGAAGTATATTCCAGTGATAAGGAAGAACTGTAGGAAAAGAAATAGTCAGCCATGGATGTCTAAGGAAATAAAGGAAAGTATCAGATTAAAAAAATACATACAAAAAACAAAGATTAGTGGGAAACTAGTAGATTGGGAAATCTTTAATAGCCAACAGAAAGCCACAATAAAGTTAAAAAGAAAAGTAAGATAGATTATGAGAGTAAGCTAGCTCAAAATATAAAAACAGGCAGCAAAAGTTTCTACAAATATGTAAATCGTAAAAGTGTGGGAAGGTAAACATTGGTCCTTTAGAGGATGAGAAGGCCAATTTAATAACTGGGAGTGAGGAAATAGCTGAGGCATTAAACAGTTATTTTGTGTCAGTCTTCACAGTGGAAGACACAAATAACATGCCGAAAATTGATGGTAAGAAGGTTATAGCAGGTGAGGACCTAGAAACTATCATTATCACTAAGGAGGCAGTGCTGGGCAAGCTAATGGGCTAAAGGTAGACAAGTCTCCTGGCAAGATGAAATGCATCCCAGGGTACTAAAAGAGGTGATGGAGGAAATAGCAAATGCACTAGTAATTATGTACCAAAATTCGCTGGACTCTGGGGTGGTTCCCGCAGATTGGAAAACAGCCAATGTGATGCCTCTGTTTAAAAGAGGAAGTAGACAAAAAACAGGTAACTATAGGCCAGTTAGCTTAACTTCGGTAGTGGGGAAAATGCTTGAATCTATCATTAAGGAAGAAATAGCAAGACATCTGGATATAAATTCTCCCATTGGGAACACCCAGCATGGGTTCATAAAGGGTAGGTCATGTTTAACTAATTTGGTGGAATTCTTTGAGGACATTACTTGCATGGTGGACAATGGGGAACCTGTGGATGCAGTATATCTGGATTTCCAGAAGGTATTTGACAAGGTGCCACACCAAAGGCTGCTACATAAGATAAAGTTGCACGGCATTACAGGTAATGTATTGGCATGGATAGAGGATTGGTTGACTAGTAGAAAGCAAAGAATAGGGGTAAGTGGGTGTTTTTCTGGTTGGTGGTCAGTGGCTAGTGGTGTGCCTCAGGGAATCAGTGTTGGGACCGCAATTGTTTACAATTTACATAGATGATTTAGAGTCGGGGACTAAGTGTGGTGTGTCAAAACTTGGAGATGACACTAAGATGAGTGGTAGAGCAAAGTGTACAGAAGACACTGAAAGTCTACAGAGGGATATAGATAGTCTATGTGAGTGGGCAAAGGTCTGGCAGATGGAGTACAATGTTGATAAGTGTGAGGTGATCCATTTTGGTAGAAATAACAGCAAAATGGACTATATTTTAAATGGTAAAAAATTGCAGCACGCTGCTATGCAGAGGGACTTGGGTGTCCTTGTGCATGAATCGCTAAAAGTAGGATTGCAGGTGCAGCAGGTAATTAAAAAGGCAAATGGAATTTTATCTGTCATTGCTAGAGGGATGGAGTTTAAAAACAGGGAGGCTATGCTGCAGCTGTATAGGGTCCTGGTGAGGCCACACCTGGAGTACTGTGTGCAGTTTTGTTCTCCTTACGTGAGAAGGGATATACTAGCACTGGAGGGGGTGCAGAGGAGATTCACTCGGTTGATTCCAGAGTTGAGAGGGTTGGATTATGAGGCGAGACTGAGTAGGCTGGGATTATTCTCATTGGAATTCAGAAGAATGAGGGGAGATCTTATAGAAACATATAAGACTATGAAGGGAATAGATAAGGTGGAGGCAGGGAGGTTGTTTCCACTAGCAGGTGAAACTAGGACTCGGGGGCATAGCCTCAAAATAAAGGGAATCAGATGTAGGACTGAGGTCAGGAGGAACTTCTTCACCCAAAGGGTTGTGAATCTGTGGAATTCCCTGCTCAGTGAAGTGGTTGAAGCTACCTCGCTGAATGTGTTTAAGGCAAGGCTCGAAAAAATTTTTGAACAGTAAAGGAATTAAGGATTATGGTGTGCGGGCAGGTAAGTGGAGCTGAACCTCAAAAAGATCAGCCATGATCTTATTGAATGGTGGGGCAGGCTCAAGGGGCTAGATGGCCTGCTCCTGCTCCTGGTTCTTATGTTCTTAATTGTGAGGTGACGTATTTGGGCAGGACAAACAAGGCAAAGGAACACACAATGAATAGTAGGACCCCAGAAAGCACCAAGAATAAGAGGGACCTTGGTGTGCACATACATCAGTCCCTTAACCTATCAGGACAGGTGGATAAAATGATTAAAAGGCATATGGTAAGCTTCCCTTTATTATCAAGACATAGAGCAGTGCAGGTTATGCTGGAACTGTATAAAACATTGGTTAGGGCACAGCTAGAGTTTTGTGTTGTTCAGGAATCCGATTATGGGAGGAAAATGATAGCAGTGGCACGAGCGCAGAAAGGATTTACCAGGCTGTTGTCTGGGCTGGAGAGTTTTACTGAAGAGAGATTGTACAGATGGGAGTTGTTTTCCTTAGAGCAGAGAAGATTGACAGGGGTCATAATTGAGATAGATATAATTATGACGGGTATAGATAGGATAGATAGGTCAATTACAAGGGGGCATAGATTTAAGGTAAGGAGCAGAAGGTTTAGAGATGTGAGGAAAAGCTTTTTCACCCAGATGGTGCTGGGAATCTGGAACTCTCTCTGCCTGCAGAGAGAGAAACTCTCAAAATTTCTGAGGAGTATTTAGACGCGCTTTTGCAATGCCAAGGCATCCAAGGCTATGGACCAACTGCTGGTAAATTGGATTAAAATAGTGAAGTGGTTGTTTTTGACTGGCATGGATATGGTGGGCCAGAGGGTCTTTTGCTATGCTGTAGATCTCTAAAACTCACATAGACAAAATGTGAACAGCTTAGAGGGTGTGGAATTCTTAAAATGTATCTAGGAGAACTTTTTACACCATCATGTGGAAAGTCTTACAAGATATGGGACTGAACTGGACTAATTTTAGGGAACAAAGCCAGGCCAGTGGTAGAAGTGTTAGTGCCAGAGTATTTCAGTGATAGTGATCATAACTCAATAAGATTGAAGGTTGTCATGGAAAAGGATTAAGATGGACCAGAACTAAATGTTTTGAATTGGTGGGGACCAATGCTAACATAATAAGACAGGATCTGGTCAAAGTGGATTGGGAGCAGCTACTTCCAGAAAAATCTGTATCAGACAATTGGGAGACATTCAAAAGGCTAAAAGTAAAAGTGCAGGGTCAACATTTCCTGTGAAGGTGAAGGCTGGGCTCAGGAAATAAAAGTCTCTGATAGATACCATGAACTCAGAGTACTGGAAGCTCTAGAGGTGTACAGAAAGTGCAGGATGTTACTTAGAAAAGAGTTTAGGAAAGCAAAGATGGAACATGAGAAAACACTGACAGGTAAACTAAAGGAAAATTCAAAGGCATGTTTGAAGTATATTAGGGACAAGAGACTAAACAGGAAAAGAGTGGGGTCCATGAGGGACCTAAGTCACAAACTATACCTAGGTGACATTGGAATTATTATTGGAGTTATTGGAAAAAATTCTGAGGGACAGAATTAATTGCCACTTGGAGATTCAAGGATTAATCAAGAATCTCCAGCATGGCTTTGCAAGGGAGATATCATGTCTAACAGGTATGATTGAGTCTTTCAAGGAAAGGACGGCATCTGTGGATGAAGGAAGTGCAGTGGATGTGGTCAACATGGACTTCAGCAAGGCTTTTCACAAGGTCTCACTTGGGAGACTGGTCAAGAAGTTAAGATCAAAGTCAGAAGTCACATGACACCAGGTTATAGTCCAACAGGTTTATTTGAAATTACAAGCTTTTGGAGTGTTGCTCCTTTTGTCTGGTGAAGTGCCTGATGAAGGAGCAGTGATATGAAAGCTTGTTGGACTATAACCTGGTGTTGTGTGAGCTCTGACTTTGTCTACACTAGTCCAACACCGCCACATCAAGAAGATAGGAGCACTTCGGATCCAGAGCAATTTGCCAAGCAGGATCAAAAATCAGCTGACTGGCAGGGAGCAGAGGGTGAAGAGAAAAGGGTGTTTTTGTGACTGGAAGCCTGCATCCAGTGGTGTACCATAGGGTTCAGTGCTGGGTTGCATTCGGTTTTTAGTGTACATTAATGATCAAGTCATGAATGAAGGAGGTTTGATTAGTAAGTTTGCACAGATATGAAAATTGTTGATGTAGTAAATAGTGAGGAAGAAAGCCTTAGACTTAGTATAGATGGGTTGGACAGATTGGTTCAACAGTGGAAAATGCAATTTAATTCTGAAACATGTGAAGTGATGAATTTTGGGGAGATTCACAAGACAAGGGAGCACATGGTGAATGATCAGACCCTAGTATGTAGAATCAGACAGAAACAAGAGAATCAGACGGATCCAGGTGTGCATGTCCATAGATCTTTGAAGGTTACAGGACAGGTGGATAAGTTGGTTAAGGCAGCTTATGAAATACTTGCCTTTATTAGTCAAGGCATTGAACGCAAGAGCTGGGATGTTATGTGGAAACTGTATACGACGTTAGTTAGGCCACAACTGGTCGCAAAACTATAGCAAGGATGTGATTACAGCAGTGAAGTTGCAGAGGAGAGTCATAAGAAGGGTACCTGGGCTGCAGTGATTCAGCTATAAAGACAGACTAGATAAGCTGAGAGCAAATTATTGCAGATGCTGGAATCCGTACTGAAAACAGAAAACACTGGAGATCACAGTGGGTCAGGCAGCGTCCATGGAGAGAAAACAAGGCGACATTTTGAGTGCGCCCACCCCCCTCCCAAAAATTGCATAAATGTTGCCCCCTCCACACTTCACTTCAGCTCTGATGAAGAGTCATCTAGACTATAACGTTAGCTTACTTTTGCTCCGTAGATGCTGCCTGAGTCCTAGATAAGTTGGGGTTGTTTTCCTTTGAGCAGAGAAGGCTGAGGGGGGACCTAAGGGACGTCTACAACAATAACAGGGTATAGATAGGATAGATTGGAAGGACGTTTTCCTGTTAGTGAAGTGATCAATAACCAGGGGCAGTAGATTTAAGGTAAAGGGCAGTAGGTTTACAGGGGATTTAAGGAAGAATTTTTTTCATCTAGATGGTAGTGGCAATCTGGAACTCACTGACTGAAAGGATGGTGGAGGCAGGAATCATCATAACATTTAAGAAGTATCTTGATGATCACCATAGTGTACAAGGCCCAGGCCAAATGCCCAAAAAATGAGATTGGAATAACTGGCTGCTTGTTGATTGGTGCAGTTACAATGAGCTGAAGGTCCTCTTTCTGTGCTGAAAATCCTTTTACTCTATGATTCTAAGTCACTCCAGTTGTATATGTCCCTGTCTTTGTAGCTGGAGTCTGAGCAACAGTGAAGAAGCCTGGAGTTCATTGCTTGCCTGTGTAAAATACAATATTAATTAAATGAAGCCAATAAATAGTAATCCCATTAATTAAAACTGGCGTTAGTACAATAGCACTAATCGGATTAAGATGAGATTAATTTTGTTCTGAAAACCAAAGTGCAAATTTGGTTTGATTAGAGATAAGGAATAGAAAATGTAAGGAGTCATCTGTGGGAGTAAATTATAGGCCTCCTAACAGTAGTCACACTGTGGGAAAGAATATACAGGAAGAAATGTTTCAGGCTTGTAAGAAAGATACTAAAATAGTCGTAGGTGATTTAATCTTCGCATAGATTGGGAGAATCACATTGGCAAAAATAAATTGGAAGAAGAGTTCATAGGGTATTTTCAGGACAGTTTTGTTTTTAGAGAAATGTGTTCTAGTGCCAATGAGGGAGTTGGCTATTTTAGACTTCGCAATGTGTCATGAAGCTGGATTAATTAATTACTGAATAGTACTTCATAGCAATAGTATCTCTGGACAAGAGTGATCGTAATGTGATGGAATTTCATGTGCCATTTGGATGAGAAGTACGGATCTAATATTAAACTTAACAAAAGGCAATTGTAAGACTACGAGGATGGAGTTGGCTAAACTGAAAAATAGGTTAAAAGGTGGGACAGTAGAAAAACAGTGGTAGACATTTGAGGAGAAATTTCATAACTCACAGCCAGGATTTATTCCACTGAAGAAGATTCTGAAAAGGATTCACAACCTGTGGCTAATAATGAAGTTAAAAATAATATCAAATTGAAAGAGAAAGTAAATAGTACTGTGATGATTAATGCTTAGAATTTTGGAAAGATTTTAGAAATTAGCAAAAATTGACTGAAAAGTAAGGAGGAAAAACTAGAGAATGAAGGAAAGCCAACTAGAAATATAATAACAAACAATAATGGATTCTACTCCTATTTAAAAGGAAAAAAAGTAACTAAAGTGAAGATTCGTCCCTTAGAGGGTGAGACTGGCAATTAATAATATGAAATAAGGAAATGGTGGCAGCATGAATTCAATATTTTGTGTATACCTTCACATAGAATGCACGAAAAGCATTGCAAGAATTGGAGAACAACAAGTATAAGAAATGAAGAACTTAAAACAATCCAACTAACTGTGGGAAAACTTCTGGAAAAACTATTATAGCAAAATGTTGACAAGTCCCTCTGGCCAGATGATTTGCATCCTGGGGTTTTCAAGATTGTAACTGCAGAAATAGGAGTTATATTGCTTGTGGTCTTACAAAAGACCCTAAACTCTGAAAAAGTCCTACTGGATTGGAAAATTGCTAATGTTATATCTTTAATCAAGACAGGCATCAGTTACCTCAGTTGGCTAGATGGCTGTTTTGCAGTGCAGCGTGGATTCAGTTCCTGCACCAGCTGAAGTTGCTATGTAGGAGTCCTTCTTAACCTGAAATCTCATTTTGCTGTCAGGACAGATTTAAAATGTGGCTGCTGGAATCATTGTCTGATCTCATCTGTTTAGCCTGTAGGTAGGTGTGAGTACTTCTGAGTAGATGTTTAGCAGGTATCGTGTGCTATAGTATAGTTTGGACTATCAAAGGCAAGCATATTTGAGTCAGAGCTGTCTCATCTGCACTTCACCAATATGTTAGTCTGAAAATGAAGAAAGTGGTCTCCTGAGGAGAAAAGGTGGAGGAGGATAATAAGAAGAAGAGAAATATAGTGCAGGAACCACCAACAAGGATAGATTTCAGTCCAAATGCACAGGGTGAAGGAGCAGAAGCAAGTTGGTGGACCTTCAGAGTTGTGCCAGGTGGCATTACGCAGTTCACCAAATTTACAGGTCAAAATTACCTACTTATAAATGTCTAAGGCACTGTACCATTGGAGATTGAGGCTACCCAGATCCACAGTAACATATTTTTGTGAAATGCTGCCTGGGAAAGTAAAATAAAACCAAGAACTGTGAATGCTGGAAATCTGGAAGAAAAACAGGAATTGCTAGGGAAACTCAGCAGATCTGGCAGCATCTGTGGACAGAAAGCAGAGTTAACATTTCAACTCTAAATAATGACTCTGCTTTCTCTCCGTAGATGCCACCAGACCTACTGAGTTTCTCCAGCAATTTCTGTTTGTTTGTAGCTAAAAATCTAGCCTCCAGCTGAATAAAGGAACTGCCAGTGATAAATACCCAATGCCAACTCTAAAGGTGACTTTGGCCTTAAATTTCCATATAAGTGTATCTTTTCAGCAAAACTATTGATGGCTTAGTGATAGCCTTTGTTGTGTCATGGATGTCATTGTACCATTGCACATTTGTCTTCTAAGATACTCTAACAAGTGTTAAGGTCTTCCCTGGTGCAATGTTCCAATGGTCTGTGCAATTTATTGCGTCACAACAGACTGCAACAGCAAGTCCAAAAGAGCCAAACGTCTCACTTCAGTGACTTTACAAGGTTTCAGGGCGTCATTGACTGTACTGAATGTCATCAAGGCACCAGCAGTCCAGCCCTGCATTGTAGTCAACAAGAAGGATTTTCACTCTATAAATCTCCAATCATATACAACCACCAATGAATATTATTGGTATATCCAGGCAGCATCCATAGCTCATACATATTGAGGAATTCTCAGGTACCAGACTTATTCAATTGACTTGAAGGCTTGGAAGAATGGCTGCTGGGGGACAAGGCCTATCACTCAAAAAGTGCTCTTGATACATGTTGGGTCTTTTAGACGACAAATGAGTGAAGAAAAAATGATAGCCTTGACAAATCAAAGGCTATCACTGAGAAATCTATAATTCTGCTGAAGATGAGATTTAGATGCCTGGACAGATCAGGAGAAGCTCTGCAGTACACTCTAGCCAAAGTGTCCCTGATGATAGTTGTGCACTGTGCTCTGTAATCTGGCATGGCAGAATTCTTACCTTGGAGGAACAGCAGACATCAGATAACACTGATGAAGATCTCCCTGAGGATGTGGACAGACCACCATGTGAATAAATGCAGGACCCTACCACCTTGATGGCCATGAGATATTAAGAATGCAAAGATTTCAGTAAGATATACAGTGCACCACTTCAATCAATCTAGCAGTCAATCTATATTCCCACCAGGCCACCATTCCATGACAATACTTTCTATTATTATTCAGCACAGTACCCAAATCAATGTCCATTAACCATCTGTCATCCATGTTAACATCATAATTGAACTGTACCCAATAAACCTCATGGACTTAATAATTTCGCTCTTTTTCCAAATGTAAATAAAACACTGAACAAAAACATGATGGGAGTGCAACATTTACTTTATGTAACTCCCTTAACATGTTGGGAAGGCCAAAGAAAACAGTAAACACACCAAAGTGAACACATCTGCTCATCATCAGAATAATCCTTAGAAAATCATAACATTATCTGGCAGAGTTAGCATGGTTTGTTCAAGGGAAATAATGTTTGACTAATTTATTAGACATATTTGAGGAAGTAACAAGCAAGATGGATAAAGGGGAACCTACAAAATGTGATGTACTTGGATTTCCAAAAGGCATTTAAAAAGAGACACATCAAAGGTTACTCCATAAAAAAAAAGCTCCTGTTGTAGAGGGTGACATGTTAGTATGGATAGAGTATGCTAAGATTAGCTAATGGAAGCAGACAACAGGAATAAATGGATACATTTTAGGTATTAAAGTGTTAATAGTGGTGTACAACAAGGATCAGTCCTGGAGTTTTAACTAATTATAATCAAAATTAATGACAAAAACAAAGTTGCTGGAAAAGCTCAGCAGGTCTGGCAGCATCTGTGAAGGAAACAACAGAGTTAACGTTTCGGGTCCGGTGACCCTTCC
>NC_063332.1:133881047-133941372 GCF_021869965.1 Rhincodon typus | reverse complement strand
GGAAGGGTCACCGGACCCGAAACGTTAACTCTGTTGTTTCCTTCACAGATGCTGCCAGACCTGCTGAGCTTTTCCAGCAACTTTGTTTTTGTTCCTGATTTACAGCATCCGCAGTTCTTTCAGTTTTTATCAATTTCAATGACTTGGATTAAGACACTGAATGCATGGTAGCTCAATCTGTTGATGACACAAAGCTAGGTAGGAGAGTAAGTTGTCAAGAGAGTGCATGGTGCCTACAAAGGGATTTAGAAAGATGAAGTGAGTGAACTAAAATTTCATTAAATTCAAGAATTGAACACAGTATTTCCAAAAGTGGTCTAACCAAAGTCCTGCACAGCTGCAACATGATCTCCCAACTCCTATATTCAATACACTGACCAGTAAAGACAAGCACACCAAATGCCTTCTTCACTACCCTGTCTACCTGTGATTTCATTTGCAACGAACTATGAAACTGCACTCCAAGGTCTCTTTGTTAAGCAACACATCCCAGGACCTTACCATTACATCCTGCACTGACTTGCCCTGCCAAAATGTAGTATCTCACATTTATCTAAATTAAATTCCATCTGCCACTCCTTGGCCCATTGGCCAAGGTAACCTTTCTCACTGTCCACTACACCACCAACTTTGGTGTCATCTGAAAGCTTACTAACCATACCTCCTATATTCACATCCAAATCATTTATATAGATGACAAAAAGCAGTGAACACAGCACCAATCCTTGTGGTACACGACCGGTCACAGGGCTCCAGTCTATGGGCCAAATGCTGGCAAATAGGACTAGATTAATTTAGGATATCTGGTCAGCATGGACAAGTTGGACTGAAGGGTTTGTTTCCATAATGGAAACACTACTCTATCACTCTATGCAAATGACAGGGGATTTGGGGGGGTGGGGGTTAAAGGAAGTGAGTGGATAAATGGAGAGGGAGCCCAGAGAGAAAGAAAGAGAGACAGAAAAGAGTGGGCAGACAAAGGGATTGTTGCTAGTAAGCCGGAGAAGAAGAGAAGCTAGATAGGTGATAATGGGGGCTGTGAGTAGTTAAAAATGGGTTGGTTGTTCTGAAAGCAACTTATTTCATGAAAGGACCTGGGGTTGTGCGGGTGGATAATTGACAAGAAGGGATTTGGTCATGGTCAAAAATTGTTAAATTAAATATTGTGACCTGAAAGTAAGGTCCTCACATGGAAGATGAGGTGTTGCTCTTCCAGCTTGCATTGAACTTCACTGGAGTACTGCTGCAGGCCTGAGACAGAAATTTTGGCATAGGATCAAGGTGGTCTTGAAGTGGCAGGCAACTGGATGTTTGAGGTAACTTTTATCATAGGTATTCTGCAAAACAGTCATCCAGTCTGCGTTTTGTCTCTCTAATGCAGTTTCCTCTATATTCTTCAGCAAACACAACTGGAAAAAGATTATCACAGAAGTCTTACAGCACAGACAGAGGCATTTGTGCCTGCATTGGCTCTTCAAACAAGCATCATTATCTATTGCTGATCTCCTGCTTTTTCTCTATACATTTATACGTTATTTTTATTCAAATAATCGTCTAATGCCCCCTTGAATGCCTCAGTTGTACCTGGCTCCACCACATTTTCAGACATACCAGACCATACCAGAACTACTTATATCTTCCTTGCTTCTTTTGCAGATCATTTAAAATTTATGCCCTGTTATTCTTGTTCTTTCATAAGCAGGAACAGTTTCATCTTATTTACTCTTATCCAGCTGTCATGATTTTGAAAACCTCTACCAGATCTCATCTTAGCCTTCTTCTCTACAGGTACATTCCTTATAAATTGTCGAGTGAGGGGGCAAATGCATGGCCGATGCAGTATAATTTAGATAAATGTGATGAATCCACAATGATAGCAATAATAGGAAGTCATGATATTATCTGAATAACTATAAATTGAGAGACGGGAAAATTAAAATGTGTAATGTGACCTGGGTGTCCTCATCCTGTTCAAACCAACTGGCGAAGGTATTCACTGACATCTTCAACTTCTCCCTCCTACAAGCCGAAGTGCCCACTTGCTTCAAAAAGACCACCATCATCCCTGTACCTAGGAAAGTGCATGCAACGTGCTTGAATGACTACTGCCCAGTGGCTCTGACATCAATAATCATGAAGTGCTTTGAAAGGCTGATCATGGCCCACATCAACTCCAGTCTCCCAGTCTGCCTTGATCCTCTACAATTTGCCTACCGACATAACAGGTCCACAGAGGATGACAAATCCCCTAGCCCTGCACTCATCCCTGGAACATCTGGACATCAAAGACACCTACATCAGACTGCTGCTCATTGACTACAGCTCCACCTTCAATGCCACTATCCCCTCCAGACTGATCTCAAAGCTCCGTGACATTGGTCTCAGCTCTGCCCTCTGCAACTGGATCCTCAGCTTTCTGACTCACAGGCCACAATCAATGAAGATAGATAACTGCACCACCTCCCCAATAACACTCAACATTGGAGTCCTCCAAGGATGCATCCTCAGACCCCTACTGTACTGCCTTTATACCTACAATTGTGTTGCCAAATTCCAAATGAATGCCATCTATAAGTTCGCTGACAACATCACCATAGTGGGATGGGTATCGAACAACAATGAGTCAAACTACAGAAAGGAGATAGAAGGCTTGGTGACATGATGCAATGAAAAAAATCAGTCTCTCAATGTTGGCAAAAGTAAAGAACTGATCATTGATTTCAGAAAGAACGGAGGAGAACACATCCCATGTACATCAATGAAACTGAAGTTGAGAGGGTGAAGAGCATTAAGTTCCTTGGAGTGACGATAACCGACGACCTGTCCTGGACTTACCACGTAGATGCAACAGTCAAGAAGGCACAACAACGCCTTGTCTTCTTCAGGCGGTTCAGGAAATTTGGCATGTCCATAAGCTCCCTCACCAACATCTGCAGATGCACCATTGAAAGCATACTGTCCGGGTGCATAAAGGCCTGGTATGGCAACTGTTCTGCCCAGGACCGTAAGAAACTACAGAAGGTGCTGTGCACAGCCCAGACCATCACGGAAGTCAACCTTCCATCCATGGACTCCACTTACATGACTCGCAGCAGCGGAAAGGCTGCCAACATCATCAAGGACCCATCGCACCTCAGTAATGATCTCCTACAAACTCTTCTGTCAGGCAGAAGATACTGAAGCCTAAACTCACGCACTAGCAGGTTCAGGAACAGCCTCTTCCCAGCCATTTTCAGACTGATGAATGGACTCTCTAGCTGCAAATAATGTTGATCTTGCTAACATTAATCTCGCCTAGTGCACTTCCTGTGCAATATAACCTGCATGCCTCTGTCTAAGTCTTTTTGATCTGTACATCCTTTGCTTACTATGATCTGCCTGTACCACTTGTAAACAAAGCTTTCCATTGTATTTTGGTACACATGACAATAAATCAATCAATCAATCAATCAATCATACACCAGTTGCTGAGGTAAGCATGCGGGCGCAGCAGCCAGTAAAGACGGCAAATGGTATGTTGTCCTTCATAATGAAAGGAGTTCATGTGCAGGTGCAAGGTTGTCTTGCTGTAATTATACAGGGCCTTAGTGAGACCACACTGGAATATTATGTGCAGTTTTTGTTCCCCCATCTGATGAAAGATGTTCTTACTAGTGAGTGCAGTGAAGTTTTACTTGACTGGTTCTTGAGATACTGGGACTGATGCATGAGGAAAGGTTGAATAGGTTAGGATTATACTCGCTAGGGTTCAGAAAAATGAGGGGTGATCTCACAGAAACCTATAAAATTCTAACAAGACTAGACAGGGTAGTTGCAGCAAAGATGATTTCGATGGCTGGAGAGTCCAGAACCAGTATCACAGTCTAAGGATACAGGATAAACCATTTAGGACTGAGATGAGGATAAATTTCTTCACAGAAAGAGTGGTGACCGTATGGAATTTGCTAGCACAGAAAGCAGTCGAGGGAAAACATTGTATGATTTCAAGAAAATATAGTACTTGGGGCTAAAGGATATGGGGTTAAAGCAGGAACAGTCTATTGAGTTGGATGATCAGCCATGATCATAATGAATGGCAAAGCTGGCTTGCAGGGCCAATTGGCCTAGTTCTGCTCCTATTTGCTATGTTTCTTTGTAAGTCGCTTCTACACTCTCTCCAATAAGTTCACATTCTTGTTATAGCATGTCTCTCAGAACTGTACACAATATTCCAGCTGAGATCTAAGAAGAGTCTTATACAAGTCCTCCTTGCTCTTCTACTTTATGTCTCTGTTAATAAAGCTGAGGATACTTCATGCTTTATTAACTGCTTTCCTGCCACCTTCAATAATCTGCACACATGTACACCCAGGATCTTCTGCTCCTACACACTATGTAGACATGATCTCCCCTCTTTTAGATCTTCTTCCTACCAAAATACATTGAAACTCATCTGTTACCTCCCTCTCTCTCGTCCCTGCCTCCTTGACCTGACACAACCTGTCCATCCTTCTCTCCCACCCATCCGCCCCTCCCACCTCACTGACCAATTCCCACCACTGCCTACCTGCACTCACCTATCACCATCCCACCTACCTTCCCCAGCCCCACCCCTCCTCTCTCTCTTTATTTCAGAGCTCCCTTCCCCCTCCTCCATTTGTGAAGAAGGGTCCTGACAAACGTCAGCTTTCCCGCTCCTGTGATGGTGCCTGGCCTGCTGTGCTCCTTCAGCTCCACACTGTGTTATCTCTGACTCCAGCATTGGCAGTTCTTACTATCTCTAAAATAAATGGTAGTTGTCTTTTCCCTAGGATGGGGGATTTCAAGTCTAGGGGGCATATTTTTACGGTGAGAGGAGAGAGATTTAAAAAAGACAAGAGGCAAATTTTTTACACAGAGGGTGATCGCCGTGCAGAATGAACGTCCGGAGGAAATAGTGGATGCGAGTACAATTGAAACGTTTAAAAGACATTAGGATAGATACATGAATAGGAAGGGTTTGGAGGGATATGGGCCAGGAGCAGGCAGGTGGGACCAGTTTAATGTTTGGCTTGGACTGAAGGGTCTGTTTCCTTTCTGTATGACTGTATGATCATCAACAGTGTTACCACTATAGAACCTTTCTGCTACTTCTTCAAAAAAACTCCAGCAAGATGATGATTTCCCCTTTCAAAATCCATGCTGACTCTTGTTAATCAATCCACCTTTTTTGTTGTTAATACTAATTCTATCCTGAATAATTATTCATCTGATTATTCACAATGGAATTTTACTGTGTGCGACTGTATTTACCTGCGTAAGGTGCAGATCAAAAGCGATCCATTGTACAGCACATTTGTTCTGAGGCTGTAAACCGATGCCACAGATATGTAAATTCTTTCTTTTCCATGCTTATCTTTTAATCTTTGCCAAACATTCTTTTGTTATTTACAATCCTGATATTTTTTGGCTTTTATTCCTAAGAACTGCATGAGGATTTCAACTGAGACTCAACATATTTCTTCAGCAGCTTTAAAAATGCAAAGAAGTTAACAGAAATTGTAGATAAATTACTGACGAGACAACAATTGCATTACAAAACAGATTTGTTTA
Organism: Rhincodon typus; assembly: GCF_021869965.1. Lineage (NCBI taxonomy): Eukaryota > Metazoa > Chordata > Chondrichthyes > Orectolobiformes > Rhincodontidae > Rhincodon > Rhincodon typus. The sequence continues at coordinate 133,935,801 of NC_063332.1, read as the reverse complement.
GAGGTTTTTTAATGCAAGATAACTCTGGGAATCATTTTAATTGGAGTCTGTAGAAATGCTTACATTAGTGGTTCAAACTGGGACTGATTTGCTTTAATAATGCTTTTCATACTTAAAAGTTACAGGATCTTATGTAAATTAGAACAGATCTGCTTTTAAGGTTCAGAATGGAAGGGACTCTAGTAATGATAAAAAAAATCGAAAGAACTGCGGATGCTGGAAATCAGAAACAAAAACAAATTGCTGTAAAGAGAAAGCCGAGTTAACGTTTCGGGTCCAGCGACCTTTCTCCAGAACGAGTCTTCTGATAATATTTGTATATACAATGAGGATTCAACTCTTCGAGAAATGAAAAGAAAATTAAATGAAAATATATCAAATGAAATCGCAATACACAAAAAAAGTAAAATAAGGAGCCGGTATAAATGATTACTTAATAAACTTAACAGAAAACAAACATGATTAAGACTAGAGGAAGAAAACAATGTGTTATTTCAATGAAAGGTGTCTGGTGCGTTTAAGAGTTGAACAGCTTGACTCGTGTTGGAAGTAGTTGGGAAAGTAGTGCGGCTGGTGGGCGAGTTGATCCATAGCGCGGTGAGCAGTCGCAGTCTGCCTGACGCCGGAGCTTTGACTGTGATGCGGTTGCTGAAAGTGCTGCCGATGGAGCGTGAAGGAGAAGGAGGCTGCTTGGTTGGAGTTCAGGTAAGACAGTACCACAAGTTATTCTTAATTATTCAATTCCTCTTCGTTGTTTGTTCACTTTTCAGCAGTGTGGAGCAGATGCAGTTTTAAAGGAGGGGAAGTTATTGCCTTTATTTCCCACACCTCCCCTTAGAAGTACTTTTAGCACAACATGGCGTCACCGGGAAAACGGGGAGAAAGTGGAGCCAGTCCGCTCGGACCCCGACAGTAAAGTACATTAACTACCGGGAAAGTTTGTTCAAGTTTTTCTTGTAGGAGTCTCCGTTCTGAGCTGTAAACTCGACTCGGCGAGTCTTTCTTCTGAGGGGGGGGGGGGGGGTGACTTAAACTGCAGCGCCGTGTGATCCGCTGCGAAAGATTTCTCTTTTTATAAATGGAATTTAATCGAGAGGATGCGACTGATCTTTCTTTCCTTCGCAGCCTCGTCCGGTGATGGAATAACGTTCCTCACTCCAGTTTCCACCGAGGTGAAGATGTTTTAATAATCTTTCTGAGCGTGCGCGCCAGACGCTGTAGGGTTCACGGAGCTTTAAGAATCTTGGACCAATGCTTACGTTTTATTTTTCTGCTGTAATAGTTGATTAAGAGTTTGAGGACGTGATTTATTTTTATCTGAGTCTCGTGTAAATCTTTTGAAACTAGCTCCTCCATCTTCTCGGCTCCTCGATTTCCATTTCATGGATCCTCACTGGGTGAACTGAGGAAGGTCTCAAATGTGCCACGTTTTTTCCCGTATTAAAATGAGAAGAATTTTGACCGTAGCCTCTTCCAAAAAAAAACGAGAAACGCTGAAATTAAAGTTGTACGAATACTTGGGTTGAAAAAGGAAGTTTCAGTATAAATTATGCCATATTGAAAGTGTTTAATATTTAAGTATTTTGGTTTGTTAAAATGCTAGTTCAGAAAATATCTGAAGTAACTGCTTTATTAACGTTCCAGAAGAATCGTTAATATTTGCTTTGGTATAAATAAGATATCTTCTAAAGTTAGCTTGCCAAGAGCTTTTGCCCTGGATCAGTTTCATGTGTCCTGTTAGTAATCTGTTGTAGATGGATGCGACAGGTACTTTTATACATGACTGAAATGCCCTGTGTGGATCAGCATATTTTGATTAAGTGTGATGTTTGTGCAGTATATTTCTTTTATCTGTGCTTGAGATTTTTTTTCCTTTCTGTGCTGATGCATTATCTGCCATGCATCCTTCTTGGCATTTTGACAAGAATCAGTTCAAGGCAGGGATTGAGTTACTGAAAGGACAAAAAATTTGTCCTTGTGTGGATTTTTAAAAAAAATTTATATTCAATCACTTTTCATCACCTTCACAAACTTTTCAGCAACGTTTTTGTTTTCATGCGGCAGCCAAGCTTTTGGAAATGCCCTTAAAATGTCCTGAACCTTTGATTTTAATGTTAATTTTTAAAAAATGTTAGGACCCTTTTTTCAGTTATGCCAGGCCTTTGAACTGTATCTGAAGGTAGATTTAATATGTGGCAGTTGGTTATTGTTTGTTTAAAAAATTAAGATCCAAATTCAGAACAGAGAAATTAGAGTTTACACTTGGAGAACATATTAATATATTCTGCATTTACTTTTTAATTTTAGTCTCTGCATTTGTTTTTCAAGAATATTTGAGATTTAAATATGAACTGAAATTGCCTTTTCAATAGCTAATACAGGGGAAACAAGAAAAACTCAGCATTGCAAGCAATCTTATCCTACTTTAAAATAGTTTCTACATCTCATGCTTATATAATTACTTGGTTCATGCAGACTGAGGATTATGACAATTGCTGGTTTAACTTTTTCACTCATTTCTATTTAAGAGTGTGTAAAATAAAGTATTTCATTTGCAGGAATAATTTCTGACTAATTTATATTAAATTATATCAAAATTGAATCCTGCAAATGTGTAGGCTATAGCTGATTTTGGTGATTACACTATTTAATCTTGGGAATACTATTTCAGTTAAGTCACAATTTTGTGCATTATTCACCTTATGCATATCATACCACTTTGTAAATTATTTCTAAACGTGTTTTCCCAGCCTGAGGCCTCAGTTGTAAGGCAGAATTAAGTTCTGTTCCCTTTATTCTAAATGCAAATATCGCAGCACATTCTGACTGCCCTTGTGTCTCCATTTCAGGTTTTTGTGTTGTATATCACACAGCTGGAAATAGTACAAGTTAGTCTGTAGCTTTGGTAGAACAAAGGAACCAGATAGTCTAGGTGGGAAATTGAAAGAAATTACTCAAATAAGGCAAGCTGCTGCTTAAATGTTGGAAAAGCTCTCTCAGGGGACGCAGGTTCAAGTCCCACCTGCTACAGAGGTGTGTATAATATCACTGAACAGGTTGATTTAAAAGAAAATAAGGTTTGGAAACCTTCACGAAGATGAACTGAGTCAAATGTTCACCAGTACATTACCTGCATGATTACATGAATAGAATAGAATAGCCTTTTTTTTGTCACATGTAAACTTTTCACCATACTCATTGAGTATATGTTGCCAATGACAGTGCCAACTTAGATACAAAAGAACCTAGGCACAATTTCTTTAGTTACAAGATTTACACATACAGAAATAAAAGTTCAGTACGGCAAATCATGCTGGCACCTAGCTTCCAGTCCACACTGGACACTGGCTCCACATTATGCCAGCAAAATGCCATGCTGACAGGATGCTGCGCCAGGCTGGGAGGCCAGGGATCATTGCTGGAGGCTAAGAGTCGAAGAGGGAAAAAAAAACAGAAAAGCTTGGAGTAAGAAAAGAAGAACGGGCAGAGCGGACAAGCTCCTGCTGGAGCATCCTACTCCGTCACTGTCTTGCACAAGGAATTTGATTTAAGTTTTAACAAACTTATTTTACTTTTAATCATCATTATTTGAAATGAAAGCATCCGCCAGTTCTGTACCACGTATACTCCAACCTGTCACATACAATGCTATTGTATTTTCAAGATTCTGAATTACAGTTTCTGGACGAAACACTGCTGTCCTTTAAGCATTATTGTCAGCAAGATTTTAGTATGATTTGGAAGTCGAGTAAGATTGTATTCTTGATTGAACATTTTCAGTCTTAATTCATCAGTGATCAATAGGCAGTTTCCCTTGCTGAGCAGTATGGTCAGCTCAGTCTTTATAAATATGATACTAATCAGTGTAGAACTGGCAGTAACAACTATGAAATTTAGAATCAGGAGTGACAATTGAAATCTTATTTCTGTCCGATCTTAGTGATTAGATAATGCAATGCTCGCTGTAGTATACAGCTATACAGCTATACAGATTGACTACAATAGCTTATCAACAACATTTGGTCCAGCTATGCCTAGACTAGAAAGGATAAGTTCCATTTTGTTTGAGAATGGAATCAACTCAGCTTTGGTGATCTAAAGTGCTGACACAGTCTGCTGATGTCTTTGTACAAAAACAAAGTTGCTGGAAAAGCTCAGCAGGCCTGGTAGCATCTGTGAAGAAAAAATCAGAATTGATGTTTCGTGTCTGGTGTCCCCTTCCTCAGAACCGTTCGTGAAGAATAGACCTTAAAGAGTGGGTGGTAAATTGGTTCTAATACATGGAGTATTAGATACTACTTAGTGTTGTAGACTTTAAATTTTATATGTGTATCCTTGTCACATCTCATCGCTGTTACAAGGAAAAGTGCATTTGATAAAAACCGAAAGAACTGGGGATGCTGTAAATTAGGAATGAAAACAGAAGTTGCTGGAAAGGTCTGACCACACGTGTGAAGAAAAAAATCAGAGTTAACGTTTCTGGTCCAGTGACCTTTCCTCAGAACATTTCATCACTCGTAGTCTGTCTATTGCATAGTGCATGGGTACTCTTCTTTCTCCTCCTGCCCCCCTACAGTTTTACGGTCAGTTAATAGGATTAGTGGCAACTCACCTTCCTCCTCTTTGCGCTCTTTCTCTGCATGGCCTAGCAATGAAGGTAAAAACTTTCATTGTTGTGCTGATTTTGGGAGAGAGTGAAATTGTTGGGAGCTATTGCTGCATAATATAATTTTTTTTCCTCTATAATCCCTTTCATGATCTCAACATTTTGCAACCAATAAGGTTCTTAAATGTAGTTACTGTCAAAATCTAGGCAGTTTCTGCATTGCAAGCACCCACACGTATCAATGTGATAAAGACCAGATAATTATTGTGTTTAGATACTTAAATGTTTGAAGTATATAAGTACCATTGGATGTGTTTCTACATTTGCTTGAGAGTCCTTGGTTTAACATCTCATCCAAAAGTTGCAGACTCCTTCAAAACTGTACTAGCGTCAACCTAAATTTTGACCTGTAGTTCTTAGGGTGGAACTTGAACCCTTGATCTTCTGAGTTGTGCAAGACTTTTCTACTGAACCATACCTGAAATGTATTGAGTATTGGGCATTGGGCATCTTGGTCTATTTGGAATATAGGAATAGACTATTCAGCCCTGGTCTAGCATTCTCAATCATAACTGATCATTTACTTAAACATAATTTTCCTGCACTATATGCCTTGATATCATTAGTATCTAGAAATCTATCAATCTGCCTTGAACATACTTAATTACTGAGCTTCCATAACCCTCTGGGGCAGAGAATTCTAAAGTTTACCTGCCTTATGAATGAAGAAATAAGGAACAAACCTTGGGACTGAGATGAAGAAATTCTTTTTCATCCCCAGTGAGGTGCTGGAAGACTGAAGGTTGGCTAATGTGCTGCTGGTATTTAAGAACGGTGACAAGGAAAAGCCAGGGTACTGTAGATCGGTGGAGGGCAAGTTGTTGGAGGGAATTCTGAGGGTCAGGATTTGCATGTATTTGGAAAGGCAAGGACTGATCAGGGATAGCCAATATGGCTTTGTGCATGGGAAATTGTGTCTCGCTAACTTGATTGAGAATATTGAAGAAGTAACAAAGAGGATTGATGAGGGCAGAGCAGTGGACGTGATCTATGTGGACTTCACTAAGGCGTTCGACAAGTTTCCTCATGATAGACTGGTTATCCAGTTCGGATCTCATGGAATAGAGGGAGAAGTAGATATTTGGATACAGAATTGGCTCGAAGGTAGAAGACAGAGTGGTGGTGGAGGATTGATGCTCAGACTGAAGGCCTGTGACCATGGTGTGTCACAAGGTTTGGTGCTGGATCCACTGCTTTTCATCATTTATATAAATGTTTTGGGTGTGAACATAGGAGGTATGGTTTATAAGTTTGCAGATGACACCAAAATTTGAGGTGTAGTGGACAGTAAAGAAGGTTACCTTAGAATATGATGGGATCTTGATCAGATGGGCCAATGGACCGAGAACTGGCAGATGGTTTAATTTAGATACATGTGAGGTGCTGCATTTTGGAAAGGCAAATCAGGGCAGGACTTATACACTTAATGGTAAGGTCCTGGGAAATGTTGCTGAACAAAGAAAACTTGGAGTGCAGGTTCATAGTCCCTTGAAAGTGTGGTTGCGGGTAGATAGAATAGTGAAGAAGGCGTTTGGTATGCTTGTGTTTATTGGTCAGTACATTGAGTATAAGAGTTGAGAGGTCATGTTGCAGCTGTACAGGACATTGGTTAGGTCACTATTGGAATACTGTGTGCGATTCTGGCCTCCCTGCTATAGGAAGGATGTTGTGAAACTTGAAAGGGTTCAGAAAAGATTTTGAGAACGTTGCCAGGGTTGGCGGGATGGAGCTACAAGGAGCAACTGAATACACTGGGGCTGTTTTCCCCGGAGCATTGGAGGTGGAGGGGTGACCTTTATAGAGGCTTATAAAATCATGAGTGGCATGGATAGGGTAAATGGACAAGGTCTTTTCCTTGGCCTAGGGGTGTCCAAAACTAGAGGACATAGGTTAAAGGCAAGAGGGGAAAGATTTAAAAGGGACTTATGGGGCAACTTTTTTATGCGGAGGGTGGTATGTGTATGGAATGAGCTGCCGGAAGAAGTAGAAGAGGCTGTTACAACTTACAACATTTAAAAGGCATCGGGATGGGGATATGAATAGGAAGGGTTTAGAGAGATATGGCCCAAATGCAGGCAAATGTGACCAGACTTATTTAGGACATCTGGTTGGCATGGATGAGTTGGACCAAAGGATCTGTTTCTGTGCTGTACAACTCCTATGACTCTTTCAGTCCCAAGGTTTGTCCCTCGTTCTGAGACCATTGAATGTATCTCTTGCAGTGGAGTAGTAGGTTCGATAACACATGGTGTGAAACTAAGCCGTACAAATGAGGAAGGTTTCAACTTCCATCTTTCAGGTGATCACCGCTATTTGAGACATTACTGATAGGTTGCAGTGTTTGTGTTAAGGGAAGAATCAGCCATGTGCAACTCATGATTGCTGTCCTTTGAGCTTTGCATGCGGCTGGGTGTGGTTATTTACAGCTATGATTCTCCAGTTTAAAGATTGCTTACATTCTCTGGCAACTTGTGTAAGGGAGAAATACTAAAAGATTGAGCATCTGAGAAGCTATAACTCTAAGAGTCAGATTTATTTTGTATCCCCTCCTGTAAAGCCTTTTCTTTTGTAATGTGTTGTTTTTTTTTACCCTGTTTTATTATGCCTAATGAAATAGCTCCTGTTTTATATGTAGCAATGCCGGAACATCATTCAGGCTTGGTCTTATAAATGATGATAATGTTTGAGCCACAAGTCTGGGAATAACCATCTCCCCATAGAGAATCTAACTATCAACCCTTGAAGGTCAATGGCATTGATATTGATGAATTCTCCACCATTAGTACCTTTTTGGGGAGTTTTCATTTACCAAAAACTGAACTGTAACAAGCCATGTAAATACTGTGACTACAAGAGCGGGTCAGAGCCTAGGAATTTTGTGGCAACTGACTCCTGCTGTCTTCCTATTCGTGACCACCATCTTCAGCTCAGGTCAGGAGTATGAAGGAATATTCACAATTGTCTGGATGAATAAAGTTCCAAAAACACTTGAAGCACTATGCAGGACAAAGCAGTCTGCTTGTTTGGCATCCAATCCATCTCTTTTAACATTTGCTCACTTCACTGCAATGCACAATGGTACCAGTGAACACCATCTACAAGATTCACTGCAGTAACTCAACAGAGCTTCTTAGATTGCACCTCCAAACTCCCAACCTCTACAATCTGGAAGGACAAGGGCAGTAGATTCACAGGAACACCATCTACAAATTTTCCTCCACATCACTCACCAATCTGGCTGGGCCTTTTTATTACCACTCCTTCGCGATTGCCAGGTTGAAATCCTGGAACTCCCTCCCTATTAACAATGTAGATGTCTACACTACAGTGCTTCAAGATGGCAGCTCACCACCATCTTCAGAGTAATTACGATAGACAGTAAATGCTAAACTGGCCAGCAGAGTCCTCGTTCTTTGAGTTTTTAGAAAGGGAAAAATACTTGCATCTGGAACCATCTGTAACAGAACACGATGTTTTAGTCACCAGGGCTGCTATTTTTTTTGTGTGGTCAAATTCTGATTTGAATATTGTTGCAATTTGTGCACTGGCTAGCAATATGAATCTGTTTAAAGCGTAGAGGATGTTGTGTTGGCAGATTTGAAAGTCGCATCTCTTGACTATTTTCAATCTAACAGATCTAAGATCGATAACTGTTGCTTGCAGATTTGCTCCATTTGGGTAGCGTAATTTTCAAGAACACTGGTATAATTCAAAATCATACATTAGAAACAACTAATTTTCAGCAGCTGCTACATTTTCTCCTCATTTTGATTCAGAGTTCCTGCTAAATACTCAAGCTTCATGTTCACCTAGACAATAAAGGATGTTTTGTAAGCTCCTGAAGTAACAGTTTTAATCTACAAGTGGGGAACATGCCCTAGAATACTGTGTATCTGTTCCCTGTCAGGAAGGTTTTGACTTCTGAAAATTATAAATTGTTTTTGGAATAAAAGTTGAAGGCAGGTGCTGGTAACCAAGCTGAGCTTGGACTGTTTATCAATGAATGTGGACTATCTGTCTGTCTTTGTGAAATATTGATAATATCTTTAGTTTTTATTCTGTGACAAATCCATTTGATTGTACAAATCACTTTCTAATTGACCTTTCTGGTAGTTCTGCAACTTTGTGGATTCTTGGCACGATTGTACTTTTCTTGATATTTCGGTTGGTCCCTTTGTCGGAGCCCTGTTAATGGATTTAAAAATAGCCATAATCCATTATAATGCAGGAATGATTGTATGCTGTGTTGTTAGGGGATCCTTTCTTTGCATGAAACAGCACTATGTCCGCCTGTTTAAATAAACTATTTTAATGTTCAGAGTGAAAGTTTCTAGCTGCCATTAGGAGTATAAGGTAAGTGGTACTTATTGTTGGTGCTGTCTTGAAAGAAAATTCGAGTTCAGCACAGACGACTTGAGTTCTATTGTAGAAGCTCTTGTTTATTGCGCTTAAGAGCTTTAATGGACACACCAGCTAGCCTTTATAAATAATGTACATTCTTTGTAAAATGGAATCCCAAGAGACTACACAGAAAGCATCATTATCAGAGTCTTCAACCTTCTTTGAAATCCTCAATTGATTTACAGCTGAGAAATTGTGCAAAATGATACTTCAGTCTACATCAGGTCAGTTAGTGAAATTCAGGATGTGAGCCCATTATCCCAGATATAGTAACTACCCCATTCGATTGAACATAAAATCAAACTGCTCAGTGTAGTCTTCGTCTTCTGAGTGTTGAGTAGACAATAGATTTTATTATGTATATATTATTAAATGTCCAGGATTATACCATCTTAATGAATCTGATGAATAAAAGATTCCTTGACCTGTAAAAATTGACTTTGGATTTCTTGACTAAAGTCATGATAATTGAGTTCTTAGTATTTCCCAGTGTTACACCATTGACTTTCCTGTGCAGGAGGTATCACTTAGTGACCTATTCCAGTTGGGGGCATATGGTATACTAATACCATTGTGCAGTATATCTATATTCTTTGTAGGGTAACAGATGTCTGGTGGTCAGTTACAAGGCTGTAATTCAGTTGAACTATTCTGATGATGTAAGTTGAGTGAACGTCAGATCTGTAAGATTGAATTACTTAAACTCACTGGAAGTCTTATTGGGCAGCTGGAATGCAGCAGTGTCATTGCAAAAAATGAGGAACCCTACCTGATTTGCTCTGGAATCATATGGATTCCTGATTCTAGACTTAGACAGCATGGAATTGGTACAAAGTAAAATTATTTTGGGCTGATGTTCACTTGCTCGCCAGCCTTGGAATAGAGGTTGTGCCAATATTGAAACTTCTCGGTTTTTCACAACAAAGAGTTGAAACACATTAATTCAGATTGGAATGTCTTAATTCGCTGAATAGGGAAGACCAAATGATGTGATTGCCAAGCAGTTTAAGGTAATTGTCAGGTTGCTGCTGATATTAGTTCAGTTGTCACACATTGGATTGAATAACTCCTTTCTTTCGTGTATCCACTGCTTCCCTGCATCATAAACTCTTTAAAATGAGAAAAGATCGAACAAAAAAAAGTCAGTCTTTGGACAATACTGGTTTTTGTGCAGTCTGAATTGAGTGACTGTACCTGTAGTAGTAGTCTATAGTTGTATTGACTGTTATGCCATATTTACATTAGCTTTTCCTTGATATGATTATGAAAAAAATTGACTCTTATTTCTAGTTATTCTGCTTATATGAACTCCCAGTGTTACTCTTGTGAGATTTAAAAATTTTGCTTAGTATTTTGGGGTTGAAAGAGGGTTTCTCTGACTTTATGTTAACTTCAGTTTATCCATCCAAGAGAACATTGCCATCCCTCCTACTGTAGCATCCACTAACCTCTAACTTTTCTTTGTGTTCTATTGTTCTATATGTTGACCAATCTTCTGAAGAGGTTCTTTTCTTCACGCTGTCTTAAATTTGCCATTTCATAATTTGAACCTATGTCCTTGCGTCCTACTCTTGCAGTTCACTTTGGCCTATTCTTGCTCCAGATTTGTATGTAAAAAAAATGAATATTTTGGCCATTCTGTCAGTTGCTCCAAGTATACCAATTGTGTGATCATCACAATAGTGGGAATGTGTATGATTTACAAGGCTAAGGCAGATGCTATATTTTCAAACATTACCCTTTTGATATTCCTGTTGGTTTGACCTCTTCATCACTATCTCCAGCGTCTGAACTCTCTTGTAGTTGGGTGATAGGAATTTTGAGTAATTTGTAGTTCTTGTGAACAGTATAACTAAATTATCTAAAGAATGTGAGTATGTTTTATCTACGGTATCCCATCAAGTTGAGGCTGTCATAGGAACTGCCTTGACCTATCAGCAACAAAAACAGTGGTTATATTGGTATGGGATTATGAGATGGTGAAGATAACTTAAAGGTAAAAATAATGTAAATTAGTTTCCTAACTAATATACACACATTACCATGACAGTCAGAATCATAAGGTACGTCGTTAGAAAATTTTCAAATAGTTAAATAATTTTGCCTCTGCATACTAGCTGTTTTGACACTCAGAACCTTCCTGTAAAGCCTAGGTCATGATCAGTAAAACATATATATAATGTAGTTCTATGTGCCAGTGGAGCATAAGGTAAATCCTTATCCGCTGCATTACCATGCTTCACTTATCAGTTCAGTGTTAGTGAATCTTAGAGTCAGTGTCAGTCAGTGTTATACAGCATGGAAACAGGCCCTTCAGCCTTGCAACCTGTCAATTTAGAAATGAGGTGTAGTTTGACGAACAGATTTTTATAGTTATCTTGTTGCAAATGTATAGACCACTGTACTGTCCTTTGAATAGGTAAAGTTGGGATTCTTCAGGTATACATCAATATCTAAATGTACATACCATGTTTCTTTTGCCTATAATTAAGTGGCCCGAATCTTCCTGGGCATTCCTTGTTATGGAAAACTTCTGGATAGCATATGACCAGATATAGCCAAAGTGCTTTCGTATTCATCTGTTTCAGCAACTTAAAACTTCATTTGACCAATTTAGTAAGTTTATTTATGTTAATGCATTATTTTTAAATAGTGATTGGAAAATAAAACTAAGGAATAAGAATTAAAAAGAGTGAATGTTTTTTAATTGAATATTTTGATCTTTACTTGATCTGTATATCCTCATTTCTTTTAAGTGTTAGGTTCCCTCTACTATTAACTGATGTTTGATTAATTGGGGACAAAAAATGCTATTAAAACAAGAATGAGTACTTCCCTCAAGTCCCACATATAGTTGCAAAGTTACATTTATATACAATCATCGCTGAATTGATCTTTTTTCTATCTCTCCCCTTTTTCCCTTGTTGATAAATATGGCAACCTTTACTTCTGTGAAGTTCTTACAGGAACATATGGGTCATTGGAGATGATCAATGAATTTGTTTCAGGTTTGTAAAGGGTGCAGGGTGCTTACTCCAGTTGGCAAGAAGGATCCTACTCCTGCAGGATATTGGAGTCAGTGTAATTTGTGGGATTTGGCTCTGCAGTTCACTTTCAGCTGCATTGCAGCTAGTCTGACCAATATTAATTTTGCAAGTTTGAAGGTTGGTAGTTGAGTGGGTGGATGATGTTTTGTCATTGTGACAGGTTTACTCTGACCTCTTGAAATTGGGTATTGTTGGTTTACAAACAGAATGCTTGCACTTCAGAACTTCCCATTAGGGGACTGCAAGTTATATGTCTATGCAGAGTACATTAGTGAGTATTTTAGTTTTTGATAACACGTAAAAACCAAAAGAACTGGGGATGCTGTAAATCAGGAACAAAAAAACAGAAGTTGCTGGAAAAGTTCAGGTCTGGCAGCATCTGTGAAGAAAAATATCAGAGTTAACGCTTCAGGTCCGGTGACCCTTTCTCAGAACTGATCTTAGATGGAAAATGTTAGTTTATGTGTGGAAGACAGGGAAAGGGATGGAGTAGGGAGTAGACGATAGGATGAAGGATAGAGCTCAAAGAGAAAGAAGAGCAGTTAGATAGACAAAGGAGTTGGTAACGATCTGGCTAGGAGGGTGAATAACTGTTAATGGGGGCTGTTAGTGACTAATAACAGGGGTTGTGTACTGGCAGGCTATGTGATACCAAAGCCTGGTGTGTGGGATAGGGGGCTAGGACATGGGAGAACTTGGGCCCTAAAATTATTGAACTCAATATTGAGTCCAGAGGGCTGCGGGGCCCTCAAGCGGAAAATGAGGTGGTGTTCTTCCACCTTCCACTGAGTTTTGCATGACATCAGGCCAATGTATCAGCAACGGTAACTGACCTGATTTCATCTGGTGATCTCTTTCCCGACTGCCTCCAAGCTGATGGTACCCCAGGCCCACACAGCTCATTTCTACCTTCTTCCAAAAATCCACAAACGGGACTGTTTGGGCAGACCTATTGTTTTAGCCTGCTCCTGCCCCACAGAACTCCTCTGTTCCTGCTTTGACACAGTCTTCTCTCTCTGGTCCAGTCCCTGCTCACATACATCCGTGATTCCTCTGACTCTTTACGCCAGTTTCAAAATTTCCAGTTTGCAGGCTCCAGCCACTTCCTCTTTAGCATGGAATTGCAATCCCTTTACACATCCATTCCCCACCAGGATGGTCTTAGGGCTGTCTGCTTCTGTGTGGAGCAAAGGCCAGTACTGTCCCTGCCCACCATCAGCCTCCTCCCCTTGGCCAAGCTCGAGCTCATCCTTACCCTCAACTCTTTTTTCGAAGATAACAAGAACTGCAGATGCTGGGGTCAGATCAATGCAGTGTGGAGCTGGAGGAACACAGCAGGTCAGGCAGCATCAGAGAAGTAGGAGAGTCAATGTTTCAGGCCTAGACCTTTCTTCAGGACTGGGGAGGGGAAGGCAGTTGGGAAATAAATAGAGAGAAGAGGGGTGGGGCTGGGAGAAGGTAGGTGGGTGCGGCTAGGGGTAGTTGGGATTGGTCAGTGGAAAGGGTGAGGCACGTAGGTGGGGAAGGAGATGGAGAGGTAGTATCAGGTCAGTGAGGCAGGATTAGAGGGAGGGTTGGACGTGGGATGAGGCCAGGGGTGAGGAGATTTTGAAACTGGTGAATCCTATGTTTAGGCCATTGGGTTGTAGGCTCTCAAAGTGGAATATGAGGTGTTGTTCCTCAATTTGTGTGTGGATCATTGTGGCACTGGAGGAAGGCCAGGATACATATGTAACCCAGGAAGTGAGGGGGGAATTAAAATGGTTAGCAACTGGAAGGTGGTGTTGATTATAGCGTATGGAGCACATTTGCTCCGCACATCTGTCACCAAGTCTATGTTTGGTCTCACCGATGTAGAGGAGGCCACATTGGGAGCAACGGATACAATAGATCAGGTTGGAGGATGTCTAGGTGAACACCTGTCTGATATGGAAAGTTTGTCATGGGCCTCAGATGGAGGGGAGAGTGCAGGGGCATGTGTAGTGCAGACAAAGGTGCTGAGTGTGGTGGGTTTGGTGTGGAGCGGACGAGGGAGTTGCGGAGTGAGCAGTCCCTTCGAAAGGCAGGTGGGGTGGGAAGGAAAATGTCTCTGGTGGTGCGGTTGGATTGTAGATGGTAGAAATGGCGGAGGATGATGTGCTGGAAATAGAGGTTGGTGGGGTGGTATGTGAGGACCAGGAAGACTGTATTGGGGAGAGGGAGTTTGAGTGCAGAAATGCAGGAAATGCAAGAGATGCAGTTGAGGGCATTTTCGATCAACAGAATGGGGATGTTGCAGTCCTAGAAATAGGAGGAAACGCTCCATCTTGGGAGCAGATGCGGCGGAGCTAGAGGAATTGGGAGTAAGGGATTGCGTTCTTGGGGGAGGGTGGGTAAGAGGAGGTGTAGTCAAGTAGCTGTGGAAATTGGTGGGTATGAAGTAGATGTTGGTGCTGACACGGTTACCGGATATGGAGGCAGAGAGGCCCAGGAATGGGAGAGAGATATCTGAGATGGTCCAGGTGAATTTGAGGTTGGGGTGAAAGGTGTTAGTAAAGTTGATAAACTATTCAAGCTCCTCATGGGAGCATGAGGCAGCGCCAATACAGTCATCAATGTAGCGGAGGAAGAGGTGAAAGATGGTGCCGGTGTAACAGTGGAAGAGGGACTGTTCCACGTACCCTACAAGGAGGCAGGCATAGCATGGCCCCATGTGGGTACCCATTGCCACCCCTTTGGTCTGTAGGAATTGGGAGGAGTTAAAGGAAAAGTTAAGGACAAGTTCCATTAAGTGAATGAGGGTGTTAGTGGAGGGGGACTAGTTGGGCCTGTGGGAGAAGAAGAGGAGGGTGGCTTTTAGGCCATCAGTGTGGGGTATACAGGTGTACAGAGACTGGATGTCCATGGTGTAGGTGTGGTCTTGGGGGCTGGGAAATTGAAAGTCTTGGAGAAGGTGGAGGGTGTGGGTAGTGTCCCAAATGTAGGTGGGGAGTTCCTGGACCAGGGGGGCAATAAGAGTCAGGGTATGTGCGTATGAGTTCAGTGGGGCAGGTGCAGCCATGGACAATTGAGTCAACCAGGGCAGTTAGGTTTGTGGAGTTTGGGAAAGAGAACAGGGCGGTGTGGGATTGGGGAACGATAAGCTTGGAGACTGTGGGTGAGGTGATAAGGTTATGGATGGTCTGGTGATCAGGGGTGGGGTCATAAGGAAGGAAGAGGTGTCAGAGAGTTGCTGACTTGCCTCTGCGATGTAGAGGTCAGTGTGCCATGCCACTACAGCGCCTCCAAACCACCACCACCCTCCCCCCCCCCATCCCCCCCCCCAGTCCAAGTGTTTCATTTCTGGGAATAGACTAGCCACCAATAGCCACTATAAACCCAATGACTCCCACAGCTACCTGGACTATACCTCCATTCTCCCAATTCCTCCGTCTGTCGCATATGTTTGGAAGAGGCTGACTTCAACAAGGGAGCCTCTGAAATGTCCACCTTCTTCCTCAACCAAGGATTCTCCAGCACCATTATCGACAAGGCCCTCAACTGGCTCTGACCCATCTCCCACACTTCTGCCCTCACCCCTTCTCTTCCCTCCCACAACAGTGATAGGGTTCCCCTTGTCCTTACCTACTATCCCACCAGCATCAACATCCAGAAGATCATCAGATGCCATTTATGCCACCACCAGACACACATTCACCTCCCCTCCCTTGTGTGCCTTCTGCACGGACCATTCTCTCTGGGACATCCCAGCCCACTCTTCCTTCAATTCCAACACCGCGCACACAGTCCCCCGCTACCAGCGAAGGTGTAACATCTGCCCATTGACCTCCTCCCTCCCAGTTATCCAAGGCCCCAAACATACCTTCCACGTGAAGCAACACGTCACCTGCACTTTCCAGAATCCAGTCTACTGCATTCGCTGCTCACACTGGTCTCCTCTACGTTGGGGAAGCAAAGCATAGACTGGGTTACCGTTCTGCTTGCAAGGAAGACCCTAAGCTTCTAGTTGTTTGCACTTTAACACACCACCCTGTTCCCTGACCGACATCTCTGTCTTAGGCTTGCTGAGTTCCAGTAAAGCTCAGCGCAAGCTGGAAGAACAGCGCCTCATTTTACGCTTGGGGACCCCGCAGCCCTCCAGACTCCAGATCAAGTTCAATAATTTTAGGGCCTAAATTCTCGTATGTCCTAGACCCCTACCTGATACACCAGGCCTTGGTATCACATGGCCTGCATTACACACTATCTATTGTTAGTCTCAAACAGTTCCCATTAACAGCTATTCACCCTCCTAGCCGGGTCGTTATCAACCCTTTGCCTATCCAACTGCTCTTCTCTCTCTTTAGGCTCAATCCTATCGTTTACTTCCTACCCCATCTCTCTCCCTATCTTCTGCATATAAACCAACGTTTTCCTAGCTATCTTCAGTTCTGAGGAAGGGTCGCTGGATCGGAAATGTTAACTGATTTTTTTTTTTTCTTCACAGATGCTACCAGACCTGCTGACCTTTCGATAGGATGTAATTTGGTGCTGAGTCACTTTAATCTTCTGAGGAAAGGGTCACCAGACCTGAAAGGTTAACTCTGATTTCTCTTCACAGGTGCTTCCAGACGTGCTGAGCTTTTCCATCAACAGCTTCTTCTGTTTTTGTTTCTGATTTACAGCATCCACGGTTCTTTTGGTTTTTAATCGTTTATATATTTCCTTTTTCCATCTTCCTTTTAAGGTTTCAGTGAACTTCAGAACTAATCTGTTAGACAACAGGGTTTAAATTTCTGAAATTTGTCTGAAAGCATGGCATTGCTTCTTGTAATTTGTATTAATAATTTTGCATATATTGACTGTTGGCCATGTTCACAAAAGTACCCATGTTCCCAATGGAACGAAGAAACTTAGTGAGTTTTCAGTGATTTTCTTTTGCCTGTTTGTGACCATAGAACCCTTCTAAATTACCTTTTTTCTGTTACAAGCGCCTGTAAACACATTTAAAAGGTGTTTAAACATTACTGTGCACTTTTGAACCTAATAGTGTGTGGGTGTGTGTGTATTATGTATATATTATGTATATATAAAAAAAACAAACTTTGTTTTAACCGGTGCTCTTGATAAACCGCCAAAAATCATAAATCTCAAATACCGCAAAGTTTGCTGTATTGTTCTGTCCAATTATAATAGCTTTTTAATTTATTTACCTCAATGTAAATATACTCATTCAATTGAATGGTCACACAAAATATCAACAGTTGATTTAGTTTCTCCTCAAATACTGCAATCTACTATGATGTCCGAGTTGTCAGTTGAGAGTGTCATTGAGAAGGCTGTCTGCCACTATGTCTTATTTAAGGCAAAGTTGCATTAGTATTTAAATAATTTGTGGTACATAAAGTACAACAGAGATGTGTACCCTTTGCATTATGTTTCTGTTACTTGGGGTGTGTTTTTACCTGTGGACCTCTTGATTATCCAGAATCCCCCAGCCAAGCTGGTCCAGTACAGTTACAACACTGGTATCTACCCAGCAATGTGGAAAATTGCCCAAGTATGTCCTGTACAGAAAAAGCAGAACAAATCAAACCTGGCCAGTTACTGCCTCTTTAGTCTACTCTCAATCCATCAATAAAGTGATGGAACGTGTCATCAACAGTGCTAGCAAGCAGCACCTGCTCAGCAACGCCCAGTTTGGGTTCCGCCAGGGCCACTCGGCTCCTGACCTCAATATAGCCTTGGTTCAAACATGGACAAAAGAGCTGAATTCCAGAAGTGAGGTAGAGTGACTGCCCTTGATATCAAGGCTGCATGCACCCGAGTGTGGCATGAAAGAGCCCTAGCAAAACTGGAATCAATCGGTATCGGGGGCAAACACATAAGAAGATGGTCGTGGTTGTTGGAGGTCAATCATCTCAGCTCCAGGACATCCCTGCAGGAGTTCCTCAGGGTAGTGCCCTTGGCTCAACCATCTTCAGCTGCTTCATCAATGACCTTCCCTCTATCATAAGGTCAGAAATGGCGATGTTTGCCGATGATTGATTGCATAACATTCAGCACCATTTGTGACTCCTCGGATACTGAAGCAGCCCAAGTTCAAATGCAACCGGATCTGGACAATATCCAGACTTGGGCTGACAAGTGGCAAGTAACATTTGCGCCACACAAATACCAGGCTACAACCATCACCAATTAGAGACAATCTAACCACCACCCCTTGACATTCAACAGTGTTACCATCATTGAATCCCCACTACCAACATCCTGGGGGTTATCATAGACTAGAAACTCAACTGGACTCCCACATAAACACAGTAGCTACAAGAGCAGGCCAGAAGCTAGGAATACAGCAGGAAGTAACTCACCTCCTAACTCCTCAGCCTGTCCATATGTACAAGGCAGAAGTCAGGAGTGTGATGTAACACTCCCCACTTCCCTGGATGAGTGCAGCCCCAACAACACTCCAGAAGCTTGACACCATCCAGGACAAAGCAGCCCACTTGATTGGCACTACATCCACAAGTATCCACTCCCTCCACCACTGACGCTCCGTAGCAGCATTGTGTACTATCTGCAAGATGCACTGCAGAAATTCACCAAAGATCCTCAGACAGCACCTTCCAAACCCACGATCACTTCCATCTAGAAGGACAAGGGCATCAGACACACGGGAACACCACCACCTCCAAGCCACTCACTATCCTGACTTGGAAATATATCGTAGTTTCGTCACTGTCGCTGGGTCAAAACCTTGGAATTCCCTCCCTAATGGCATTGTGGGTCAATCCACAGCAGGTGGACTGTAGCAGTTCAAGAAGGCAGCTCAACAGCAGCTTCTCAAGGGCAAGAAATGCTGGCCAGCCAGCGATGCCCACATCCCACAAATTAATAGTGAAAAAAGCATGTTTGATCAACTGTGTCACAACCGATGAGATTAATGGTTATCAGCTGCTTTCAAAGCAATATTTGAGAAAGGTAGAAATACGATAGTCCTTCAGTTTCTTTTTAACCCATTTTAAAAATGAAACATCTCTGCACATTTAAGTGCAAACTAGTAGTTTTAGCTCAGTTGTTGCATGGATCAGTTACAAACAATTTCCTCCTCCAATTGGCAAAGAAATAACACACCTTTTCTTTCTTTATTCACAAAAAGTGGGCAACAGTTTTATTACATTTGTTTCTTTTCCTGCTTGTTAGCACTTTTTTTCCCATCAGTTTTGAAATCCTTGTTCTCCTTCAGCATTTCTAGCCGACATTTGTTGTATAAATGAAAGTACCCTGTAGGGTAAGGCCTCATTAGCGAGGTTCAGAAAGCTTTCGTTTGCAGAGTGAAAACTTCAACTTCCCAAATATATGATTAGGCAAGGCTGGAGTTTGAACATTGCATTTATAAAGCTGTGCAGCTGTTGCACTTATAGTTTAACAGGGAGAGGTCATTGAGCCGCCTTCTGTATGAAGAAGGTGATAAAAGATAATCTGGAACTGGGAGAGAAGTTGCTGTCTCTCTCTCACTCGCTTGCGCTTAGGCGCACCCCAGCGCCCCTGATTGATTTTATTGTCAGATGTACCAAAATACAGTTAAAAGCTTTGTTTACGAGCGGTACAGGCAGATCATGGTAAGCAAAGGACGTACAGATCAAAAAGGTTGGAAGCATACAGGTTACATTGCACAGGGTGTGCGCTAGGTGAGATCAACATGAGCAAGATCAGCGTTGAATGTGGTTAGACAGTCCATTTATCAGTCTGATAACAACTTGCTTGTGCATGTGTTCAGGCTTCTTTATCTTCTGCCTGAAGGAAGAGGTTGTAGGAGATCATTACTGGGGTGTGATCGGTCTCTGTTGGCAGTCTTTCCGAGGCAGCAACCAGTGTAAATGGAGTCCATGGATGGAAGGTTGGTTTCCATGATTGTCAAGGCTGTGCACAGCACCTTTTCTAGTTTTTTACGGTCTTGGGCAGAGCAGTTGCCATACCAGACTGTTATGTACCCGGACAGTATGCTTTCAAGGCACATCTATAGACCTTGTGGACATGCCAAATTTCCTGAGCTGCCTGAAGAAGACAAGCCGCTGTCGTACGTTTGTGGGAAGTCCGGAACAGGTCGTTGGTTATTATCACTCCGAGGAACTTGATGCTCTTCACCCTCTCAACTTCAGTTCCATTGATGTAGATGGGGCATGTTCTCCTCCTTTCTTTCTGAAGTCAATGATCAGTTCTTTAGTTTTGCCAACGTTGAGAGACTGATTGCATTGCACCACATCACCAAGCCCTGTAACTTCTTTCTGTAGTTTGACTCGTCGTTGTTAGCTATCCGTCCCACTACGATGATGTCGTCAGTGAACTTGTAGATGGCATTCGCTCGGAATTTGGCAACACAGTCATAGGTGTAAAGGGAGTACAGCAGAGGGCTGAGGGTGCAGCATTGGTGGTTGATGTCCAGATGTTCCAGGACATCTGTGCAGGACAAGGGATATCGTATCCTCTGTGGACCTGTTATGTTGGTAGACAATTTGTGGTGGATCAAGGTGGGCTGGGAGACTGGAGTTATTGCGGGCCATGACCAGCCTTTTGAAGGACTTCATGATTATTGATGTCAGAGCCACTGGTCAGTAGTCATTAAAGCATGTTGAATATGCTTTCTTAGGTACGAGGATGATGGTAGTCTTGAAGCAGGTGGGGATTCTCCTTCTGACCTGCACCCCCGCTCAAACCATCGCTCCCTCTGGCCACCACATCTGTGACCCCATGCGCTCTAGCTCTGTCGTGCTTCCTCCCTCCACCAGCATCACCAAAAAAAAATTAGCTTGCAAAAGTGAGACCTATTAGCCGTTCAATTAAGACATCATCTCCGGGCACCTAAGAGATCAGTTTGGCTGTGATAGAAAATTCAAAACACTGTTAACAAAACTGCCTTGGTTCCTAACTTGGACAACTTGGTGCTTTATCTGTATGCTAGTGGCTACAAATATGCTAGTCACTAGTTGATTGTTAAACAATGCCCAGCATGGTCTCTGGAGCTTCTCATGCAATTGAACACAGTTCAGCTATAAAATTGCTGTTATCATCGTTGTTTTCATTACAGCAAGGGTGCACAAGGTCATCTGTGAAATGTTGGTTAAAGCTTCATCTTCAGGATTATCACCTTGAAATCACACTATAGGCATTTTTAAATCCTGTTGCTTGAATGGGAAAACACTTATAGTTCAACGAGCACAAGGATGCTAGGAAAATAGTACTTAATGCAAGAGAAGACCTGCACATTAAAGGTTTGGGATGATCTAGAGTTTATAGAAGATGAAACGTGCAAGAGCAGCTAGGTGCGCTAGATTAGTTGAGGCAGAAGATAACCATATCAAAAATGATAGTTCCAGCAGTTCATGAGGGGGAAGTTTTTCAGTGGAGATTGTCAATTGATTTTTTGTTTCCAACGTTTATCATGAAATTATTTACAGTGCTAACTGGAGCAGGGCCTGGAGAGGGAAGTTGGATGACTGCTTAATGTTAATGAAATGAAGTGTGCAGAAGTATATTCTTTCAGATGAGATGAAGTGGGAGAGGACAGATGTCTATCGAGAAACCAGAAAATGACAGGGTTACAGCGTGGATTGATCAACTAGACCATTTAGTAGAGTGGTAAGGAAGGAAAATAGAGCCAGCTGAAAGGATGTGCTGTTTTGGGGATGAATAAATTCATGAGCTTCTAATCCCGCAGCTGTGGGGCTAGAGTTGTTAAGAGTGTGGTTTGTATTCACAAAAGGTTTCTGTTAAGTTGTGCCTCCATTGAAAATGAGGACCGATGGATCATGTTGCGGTATGGCCAGAATTGGCTAAGCTGCTTGTCAATTAAGTATGCTCAGGTGTGCTCTTAAGATTTGACCAAGTGTTGAGTGGGTTGGGGGGTATTGAATACTAGAGGGACCAACTAGAATGAGAGCTTTTGTTGGAGATAGGAGTACTTGAAGTGGAAGTGAGGGAGTAATTGGATTTTCACAAATAACCTAAAAGCTGTGAACCAAACACCCCTTTTTTTTAATGACAGCCCATGCAGGTTAGACCTCTTCTACTCTGCCAAAATTTTTTTCTTTGCCTTAAGTCCATCTTGCAACTTGGTGCTGGATCTTGTATGTAAGCTTTCAGAAGTGAAGGAGAAATGCTTGTAGAATCTCCACTGGAATTTTGTCCTAAAAGCATGAGGAATATTAAATGAGATAACAAGGTGTAGAGCTGGATGAACACAGCAGGCCGAGCAGGAAGGCTGACGTTTCGGGTCTAGACCCTTCATCAGAAATGGGGGAGGGGAAGGGGGTTCTGAAATAAATAGGGAGAGAGGGGGAGGCGGATAGAAGATGGATAGAGACGAAGATAGGTGGAGAGGAAACAGACAGGTCAAAGAGGCGGGGATGGAGCCAGTAAAGGTGAGTGTAGGTGGGGAGTTAGGGAGGGGATAGGTCAGTCCAGGGAGGACGGACAGGTCAAGGGGGCGGGATGAGGTTAGTAGATAGGAGATGGAGGTGCGGCTTGAGGTGGGAGGAGGGGATAGGTGGGAGGAAGAACAGGTTAGGGAGGCAGGGACGAGCTGGACTGGTTTTGGGATGCGGTAGGGGGAGGGGAGATTTTGAAACTTGTGAAATCCACATTGATACCATTGGGCTGCAGGGTTCCCAAGCGGAATATGAGTTGCTGTTCCTGCAACCTTCGGGTGGCATCGTTGTGGCACTGCAGGAGGCCCAGGATGGACATGTCGTCTGAGGAATGGGAGGGGGAGTTGAAATGGTTCGCGACTGGGAGGTGCAGTTGTTTATTGCAAACCGAGTGTAGTGTTCTGCAAAGCGGTCCCCGAGCCTCCGCTTGGTCTCCCTGATGTAGAGGAGGCCACAACGGGTACAGTGGATGCAGTATACCACATTAGCAGATGTGCAGGTGAACATCTGCTTGATGTGGAAAGTCTTCTTGGGGCCTGGGATGGGGGTGAGGGAGGAGGTGTGGGGGCAGGTGTAGCACTTCCTGCGGTTGCAGGGAAAAGTGCCGGGTGTGGTTGGGCTGGAAGGGAGTGTGGAGCGGACAAGGGAGTCACGGAGAGGGTGGTCCCTCCGGAAAGCAGATATTAAATTTTCTTTACCCTTTTACAATTGGGACGGTATCAATTAGGACTTCATTCTATAAGTAGGAAAAACATCCCTTGTATCTCGTATTGATGTAATTTTGTGTTAAAAATACATTATGCTGTAGTATTTGGGAGTAGATGCCAAAATCTCTTTGGGCATCTATTCATGGTGAAGTCCACTTAAATCTTGGCTGCGTCATCCAATAACACATTATCAACAGATCAGATCTGTTACAGAAATGCCTGAAGCAAACACCGCTGTATCAAACAGGAAGGTTATGGCCCATTCCTCTTTCAAGAGGAGTTAGAGTTTCTTTTATCTGTCTTTGAAAAGATCTGACATAATATCCATCTTTAAATTTCTAGCTTAAAAGCCTTCCAAAAAATCTTTCTCTTGAACCTGTTTAATGTTTTTCAAAACTGCAGCATTATATTTTACAGTTTGTCTCAAGTACTATTTGAACTCAATTGCTAGATGATTCTCATCCTCGCTAGGATCTTGCAGAAGACAAGGTGTGATCACCTAAAATGAAATTTTCATCACCTCTAAGACAAGGTGGTGGTTCTTCCTCCAACAATATGACCGTTTTCTGATGCTTCTCTTCCCCTGCATTCAAAATCTCGCTTGAAGTAGGCTTTAGGATTTTGAAATGAACACTTCACGCCTGCTGCCTTATGACTGAAGTTGTTTTGGAACAGATAATCTTTTTAACTAGTCACAATCAACTGACAGTATACTTGATTGGTACATTGGGGAAATTTTGTACAAGATATCTGCCCTTAGTTACCCATGTCAGCCTGGTACTTTCAAATTTGAATTTAAAGCACAGTGCTATTTTTTTGAGCACTGAATCTAGCCTGGCAGCATGCTGGGTTGTTTAGTGGTAAGTGAGACATTAAACTATTTGGGTCATCTTTTAAAGAAAACAAAATTGTAGTTTTGAAGAGTGGATAGTTTACCCAATATCTTCGCGTGGATCAGAGCAGACCATTCAGTCTCTCAAGCCTCTTTTGTCATTCAGTGAGATCTTGGCTGATCTATGGCCTAACTCCATATGATGCATTTGACCCATATTTCTCAAGACCTTCCGCTTAACAAAAATTTATTTCAGATTTTAAAAATTACCAACTGTCATCCAAAACTCGTGTCTCTTGCTATAAAAACAAAGAACTATGGTTGCTGGAAATCTGAAACAAAAACAAAATGCTGGAGAAATTCAGCAGGTCTGGCAACATCTGTAGAGAAAAAAACAAAATTAACGTTCATGTCCAGTGACCCTTTGTCAGAACTGTAAATAGCTGTTTAAGGATGGATTTTATGCTGAATATGGGCAGGGGAGAATGGGTATAGAATGGAGAATGAGTGAATACTGTACAAGGAGACTGCTCAGAGAGAAAGGAAGGTGTAGGCAAATGAAAAGATTGCTGATAAGCTGAGAGAGTGAGAAATGCTGGCAAGGGTGCTAATGAGAAGTACAAATGTTTGAAAATGTTAACTCAGTTGTCCTCTGTATCGACTCTGTCAGACCTGCTGAATTTCTCCAGTACTTTTGCTTTGTGATGTTATTTTCTCTCCTGTGTTTTCTTTCTTCCCTGTTCAAATCGAACCATCACTTCTTCACCAATCCCCCCTCACCCCTCACCCCCCACCCCAAACAATTGTGCCCCCTTTCTCCCATTTCCCAACATCTTTTAGCTTTCGGGGTTTGTGCTCGTTTTGTAAAATGACATTTTAAGTCTCGCCCATGCATCAAGAGCAGAACTGTGATGTATTCCTTTTTAAGTATCATTTGCAAACTATAGGTTTTCTTTCATGGTTTGAGTTCCCTGGCCTGACATGTAACATTAAGATCTTGTAATGAACTGTTGGTCGCCTTTATAGAGAAATGAGATTTGTAGTACACTAACCTTTCCAGTGTAGTGTGTCTGGGACCAAGCCTTTTCTGGATTTGGAATAATGTGAAAATGTAAAACCATAAGTGTGTGGATAGGATTAAAATATGGAATTACCTGACATGCACATTCCGGATTTTTATTGAATTCAAATTCCACTATTTGCCATGGCGGGATTTGAATCCAGGTCCCTGGAATATTACCTGGGTCTCTGTCATGGGACTGTTAATCCAATGTATAGGATTTTGAGAAGTTGTGGATACTTGAATGTTAAGCTGAAGTATGCAGTAGCTGCTTAACATATGAAACTAGCTTAAAATGCATAAGTCATTAGGGAATGATTCTTGATACTAAAAATGGGTGAAAGATGACTGAATTTTAAAAGAACTAGTTGGCTAAATTCCATTGCATCTGGATGTTTGCCTGAAGGCTTATACGTAGAGTTAGAAGGTTTCTCATAATTTTAAAATGAGCTTGCCAAAAGTAATTACGAAACTTTGATATTGTGGTGCATCTGCGCGATCACCAAGGTCTCACCTGCAGGCAGTTAATACATCATCCAAAATGCGTTATGACTTGTAAAGAATTTAGCAAAATCTTATTAGAACATTTGATTTGATGAAGCCTCTGATCCAATTAGAGGAGTGATTTGTATCTTTATAAAGTTGGTATTTTGAAGAGTTTTATATTTGATTCCAGGCTTCTAAAACTAAATGAAAATATATAATTGAAGTGAATTTTTCTTCTTGGAGAAAACCCAAAGTTGTAGGTTTTGCACTTAGCGGAGTTCTAAGTGACAGAACTGTTATCGCTATTATCTTTTATTTGAAAAGATGATGTGTTGGGGGGCCCTTTAAATAAGTTTGTAGTTCTGGTGGAGACTCCAGATGAATGTATGCTTTTTGTACTTTGTAGAATTTCCAAATTCAACATTTTTTTATACCACAAATCAACATCCAATGTTTATTTTTACATAATTACTTGATCATGAAACTAATAAAGCATTTTCTTTCTGGCTGTCGTCATGAGATGAGCTTGGTTTGTCTATATAATTGAATGGAGAACATTTGTAGCAATGTGTTCTCTTTCAATTCCTGTCCAGTCACTTCTTGCACTTGCTAGGGATCCTCCCTTTGACTTTAGTCATGTCCTCAAATAAGTTTGTAATCTCTTTCAGCCCTACCCAACTCCCACTTTTTGCCTGTATTGGCACTATGTATTTGGCTACCAAAGAACTGTTGTTTGCTCATTCTGTAAACTGCATGAACTCTCTACCAATTTGATCAAACTTTTGGCTGACTCCCTCTTAATCTGTCCACTGGCTCAGCCTGATGCCGTTGTAGTGCCTTGAGATTCTGTTCTGCAGTCAAAGCTGCTGATTAAATGCAAGTTTTTATTATTTTGAAAATATACTCTATTCATAAAAAAAAATCATCTGGTACATTCAAAGGTTCTAAATCAGTTCTGTATAGTCTTTACGGAAGGGAAAAACTTGGGACTTTGACATTTCTTAGAACTTCTGCATAGTTGCAAAAAGCAAAGGCATTTTCTACTTGCGTAGGAAGCTATTTATGTTAATTTTGAGGTGTCAAGAGTGTCTGACAACTGAACCAACACTTGTTATAGTTTGGCAGAAGGACCTTAGATGAAAGTCTTTCCCCACCGCGTCTTGGTAGAAGCTGCCCCAAGCTTTGAGCGTCCTTCAGCCTGTAGTCCTGGAACTTGGAATGTGCCAGTCTGCAAACACTTGGTTGAAGTCAACTCTGTTTACCCTGGAAGACCAACAGGTTTCAAGCAGACATAGAGTATCTTTCACCGAGTTGATGGTTCTCCAGATGCAGTCGATGTTTGTTTTGATATATGTCTTGGGCAACAGCCTGTAGCGCACAGACTCCTGCGTTATGGAGGTGCTTGGGACAAACTTCAACAAAAACCATTGCATCTTTCTCCAGACCTTCCTTGCAAAGGCATGACCGATAAGGATATGTGTGACACTTTGTTCATCAGCGAAGCCGCTTCAAGGACAGCGTGCAGTAGCGCACAAGAGACTAGGCATTCATCAATGATCTGACAGACAGTGCCCTTCTCACTGCCAGCCAGGCTACATCTTGGTGCTTGTTGGAAAGTTCTGATGATGAGACATTTTACCTAACATCTTTGACAGTCTACTTTAGGAACCTCCTGAGAAAGAATCCACACTCTCCTTTTCCCACATGGTCCTGAGGACATTCCATGCTGACCACTTCCCTGATGGACTTGTGGTCAAAGGTGTTTTTCTTTCTTTGCAAATTTTTCCATGAGAGGTGATATGGCACAGTCCAGCTACTTGGAGCATTCCAGGGCTGTGAGGCTAGACCCATCCTTTGCGACAGTGGAAACTGGTAGAACCTCAGTGCTTTGTGATACTTGTGTATCAAGGGTCTACACACTGCTTGGTAGAACCACACAAAGGTCAGCATCACGATAAGGGCGGCTTTGGATACGTCTCCTCTCCCCTGCCCCAAATCCAGAGCTTTGTACGTGCATCCCTATGGACATGGTCCATCTTTGACCTCCATTGAAGTGGTACGGTGGGTCAGTGGTTAGCACTGCTGCCTCACAATGCCAGGGACTTGGGTTCAGTTTAACCCTTGTGTGTGTAGAGTTTGCGCACTTACCCTGTGTCTGCGTGGGTTTCTTCCGGGTGCTCTGTTTCCTCCCACAGTCCAAAGCTGTGCAGGTGAGGTGGACTGGCTGTGCTAAATTGCCAAAAGTATTCAGGAATGTGTAGATTAGGGGTATTGCAGGGGTATGGGTCCAGGTGGGATGCTCTGAGGGTTGATGTGAACTTGTTAGGCCAAAGGGCCTGTTTCCACACTAGGGATTCTATGATAATTCTTTAAAGTTTTTCATCACATGTAGACAAGTTAGTTAAGAAGGCATTTGGCACACTTGCCTTCATTGCTCTGTCCTTTGAGTACAATATTGTGTTGAGGTTGTACAGGACATTGGTAAGGCCTGTTCTGGAATACTGTGTCCAGTTCTGGTCGCCCTGTTAAAGGAAGGATATTATCAAGCTGGAGAGGGTTAAGAAGAGATTCACGAGGATGTTGCTGGGTATGGAAGGTTTGAGTTATAAGGAAAGACTGGATAGGCTGGGATGTTTTCTTTCCACTGGAGCGTAGCAGGTTGAGAGTTGACCTGATAGAAGTTTATGAAATGAGAGGTATAGATAGAGTTGTTGATAGTTGTCGTTACCATAAGATGGATAATTTCAAGACTGAGGGACACATTTTTAACGTGAGAGGAGAGAGATTTTAAAAAAGATATAAGGCAGATTTTCTACAGAGAAGATGGTTCACATGCGGAATGAACTTCCTGAGGAAATGACAAATGTGGCTACAATTAAAATGTAAGAATAGGAAAGGTTTGGAGGAATATGGGCCAGGAACAGGTAGGTGGGACTAGTTTAGTTTGGGATTATGTTTGGCATGGACTGGTTGGACCGAAGGGTCTGATTCCGTGCTGTATGACTGTATGGAAGGTGGCTTGGATGTCTGCTAAGGTGCAGACTTGGGGAATTGGACAGACCTGCACCATGTGACGAGACTCAGGTTTTTACCCGCACTAGAAAGGGAACAGAACAGTAAGCCCAGTTTCTGCCTTATCTTGGTGATTTGCTGCTCCCAAGATTTTTGCATATGCCCAGCCCCTCAAACCATATTCCTTGTGTCTTCAGGTAGTCTGACCTGACAGTGAAGGGGATAAAGCATTCGATCGGCTTCAGTTCCAAAAAAAATGGCCTTGCTCTTGTCTTGATTTATCTTGTTTCCTGAGTCAATTCACACTGGTCACAGATGCTCATGAATCTGCACACTGAGAGCAGATTTTGGCAGAAAATGGTGATATCGTCCATGTACAGAGAGATTTTGACCTGCAGGCCTCCACTGCTGGGAATAGTCACCCCCTCATGCTTGCGTCCTTCCTGATGGACTCAGCAGAATGTTCTCTACAACACACAATCAAGGGCAGCAGAGAGGGCAGTCGTATCTGACTCCAGATCTGATTGGGAAGCTTTCTGAATTCCACTCATTGATTGAGACTGCGCTGCTGGTGTCCTCTACAAGTGTACAGCAGTCTGATCCAATTGAGGATTCCCTCCCCAGGCCCATTTTGGAGAAAACCTCCCACATGTAGGTGGCCTATCAAAGGCCTTCTCTTGGACCAGGCTGATGAGGTAGACGTCCACCCTCCTGTCCTGCACGTAGGCAGTTGTATCCCTGAGGAGTACTTCCTGATACAGCACAGGTTTGGTTGGGATGAATCACTGACCCCAGAGCAGACCTAACCAGATTGGTGATGACTTTTGGCCTTGACAGAATTTTTGTAATTTGCATGTAGCAGTAAGATTTTGCCAAGTTCTGATTTCCACCCTTCTCCCACCACTACCACAACCACCACCACCTTCAACTTGAGGGTGATATTGCTGCCTTCATGGATTTGCACATGCTACCAGCCAGAAGTATATTGTTGTTCACCTCCAGCAGGTCCTAGCCAATCAAATCTCACACAGCTGAATACAACTGAGCTGGTAAGCTGTCACTTTCAGGAGTTTTACTCCGCAGAGGATTCAAGGACATTAGTCAGCTGATCCAGAGATAATGTCTGGTTCAGGCTCTCCTGTGTCCTGTCATCTAAGACCTGTGTGGTAGAGGGCAGGAATAATTGGAGGCTTTAAATGCAAATTACTTTTATTATTGTCAGAATTAGGTCTTGCAGCTGCATTTTTTTTTTTGAAATTTTGAATTGTAAGATGGATTCAGTTTATGTGCTTTTAAATATGGTAAGAATGGTTATTTTGAGCAAAAACTTAAACTGCCAAGAGACAATGAGAGACTTATGATTTATTTTAAAAATTCAAACAGATATGGAAAGGGAAAATTAGATGGTAAATCATTCCTATTTCAACTGCACCTCCAACTTATCAACTTCATGAGTTAAAATGAGGAAAAAGGGCACTTCCACATGAATTCTTGTGTCTGTCTGCCTTCTTTGCATAGCACCATTGGATTTCTAACCCCAACTCACTGCATAGATCAAGACATGGACTTTAAATTGGAGTTTCTGAAGTATTGTTTGTCTCTATTGCCATAGACTCCTGTAAAAATTTTACGCCATATCTCCCCTTTTTTCCCCACCTTTGTCTCTCCAGCCTTTATACATCACTTTCCTATTAAAAGAGCCTCTTTAGCATGCCTTCAATGACGACCTCTGCTGCGGGGGCAGGATGGGATTTTATTTTTATACTGAAGCATTGCCTTGCAAATTTGGATGTGGTACTAACCCAAAAGAGCACTACTTCATGGGTAAACAATCAGTTGTCATACATCCAACTAGCCAATTGTTATCTTGTAGCCAGTTTGAAATATCAATATAACTTTATGGTTTAATTTGTATAACAAAAACCTTTAAGTAGTTCAAAGTAACAATGCATTTTGTAGAAGTGTTGTCTAACAGAATATGTTATGGAGCCATATGGCTCCATATTACAGGTAATCAAAGCTTTGCCAAAGGTAGGATTTGAAGGACATACTTAAAGGGGAAGGGAAAGGTAAAGTTTATGGATGTAAGTCCAGATCTGAGCACAAGCAATTGAAGGTGCAGCTGTTAATGGTGGAGTGATTCAAATTGGTTAAAGTGTGCAGAAATGGTTTGATGAGAAGTTATGGAGGAATATGACTACAAAAATGAGCATTTTAAAATCAGTGCTTTGCTGGACTGGGAGTCATGCAGGTCAGCAAAGTACTGACGCAGAGTGAACAGGACTTAGATTATGGGCTGCAGTGTTTTGAAAGGTGAGGTGAGAATCACCTAGCATTGAAGTAGTCCAGTCTGTAAGTAACCAAGGCTGAAGGAACTTGTACAACTCTGGTGCTGAAATTAAGTGATGTAGATGGTAGAGAGGGTTAGATGTCAATCTTCAGGCCACGTTGGACACCAAGATTGCAAGCAGTCTGCTTTGGCTTCTGTAGAAATCCATGAAGTTGGTGGGTAGGGCAATACATAGGTGGGATTTTGCTCTTCTGAATTTTTAACTGCAGGAAGTTTCTGCTTCCCTTGTTGCATGAGCAACTTGAATATTTTGGCATTGCAAATGGTGGTGGTGAGCAAGAATGAGATGTTGTTAACATAAATGTGGAATGAAGTGTAATTTTGGACATCCCAGATGGGGAAATAAGAAGGGGCCTAAGGATAGATCCTTGCGGGTGTGAGTTAATAGTGCCAAATCACAAAATAAAGCTATTGTATAATATTTGATTATGATACTTGTTCTTTCCAAGTTTTCCTTCTATAACTAACTTCTGACAATTTTTAGAGAAGCTTTTTTTGTCAGGAAAGAGCAGATTCTGTGTGAGGTTCATGATTTAGTCAGTGCCACCCCTCCCCCTTAAACAAAACTGGGAATCGACCTTGGAGACAGCAGGAATTAGCAAGGATCAGGATTGTCTCCTGATCTGTTACTCCCACTCTGCAAGAAGCTAACCAAAGCTTAGGCAGCATTTATTACCTATCCATAAGGTATTTAAGAAGGTGGTAATTGAGCCATCATCTTGAACTCCTGCAATTCTTGTGTGGTTATACCCACAATCTGTTAGGGAGACATTTTCAAGAATTTGACTTGGTGACGGTAATGGACTGGTGATATAATTTCGAGTCTGGCTGCTGCGGTGGGAGCAGTTCCTTTCTGGGAGATCAGCGGTGACCAGTTCCTTCGCTGAAATGGCGGTACCAGGAGACGTCAGCAACAAACATAAGCTAGAACGAGGCACCGGTTGTTTTGGTGTGGTGGGCCCAGTGTTAAGTTTGGGACCTGGCAGCTTCAGTGGTAGCTGCATTGCCGAGTTTGGGCCATGGCGGCGACAGTGTTGGAGGAGGCATGATGGCGCCGTAGAATGGTGACATAGTTCCAGTGGCGGCGGATGGCCCAAGTACCTGATGGCGGAAGTGATGGCTTTCTGGCTGCGGCGGCATGCAGAGACCTGGGCACCCAAGTGTTTGCAGATTGAGGGATGGACTTTGACTTTGTTTTTCTGGCAGCGAGGAATCATGGCCTAAGCAGGGGAGTGACTGAATATTTTTTTCTTTTCTTTTGGCTGTTATCTTTTATTTCTGCTTCTGTTTTTAATCCTGTCTTATACTGAGATGGTTCCAGAGAATGGTGACTTTGTAGCTTCTCACTGTACTTGAGTAATGTGATAATAAAATCTAAATCTAAAGCTAAGAGGGAGTTCAATCCTATGACCTTACAACAGGTATGAAAACGACCAGTTTAAAAAAAAGTTAGAATTTGGATGGAGAAATGAGGGGCCAGAGTTGTAAAGCCAACCCTGAAGCTCTGTGTGAGGAATCAATGGCTAGACCTTGAGCCGTGAGGTTGGAGAAAGAATGGCTGTTTGAGAGGGGCAACACAGTGACTGCCCACTTGGTAGGGAACCACAGGAACACTGCTTAAAGCAAAGATCAGATATTTGTGACTAGAGCAGTAAAAGTCAACTGGAGGAGCATATTCAGTGAGGAGCTGTATCATGAGTGTTCAAATGGTAGGATACCATGAGATGACTGCCCAGAAGAAGGAACCAACCCAACTCTGTAACTCTGTCATAGTTTGGTGAGGAAATAGCTGAAGCCTGTTGTCGGGCTGCTCAGAGGGGTTTTGCACATTTGCAGTCAGAACTGCAAGCCTGAGATTCAACTACTGAGTCCAGGTACATGGCTAACCACCATGATCTTTAATTGAACATCTAACCTCCACTACTAACCTCTTATTGTCTGCCAGGTTTAAGTGCTGGCTTGGGGGAAAAGGGGCTTTTTGGGCTAATAGTCCAGGTAGTTAGTGGTTTTTAAAGTTTCTATCATTGTCATTACTAGAATTTTGCGAAGTACTTTTTGTTTGTAATAAATAGTTATTCCTGCTTTGCATAAAACAAACGGTCTGAAGTCTTTTTAGTAAGTATAGCTTGGAGACAGAAATTTGAGGGACGGGTCAGTTGGGAGGAGTTATTGCAATAACTTTTCACAACTTTCATCCACTCCCACTCGATCTTGATACAGAGCCTTTAGGGGAGAGTGATGTCAGAGATACCACGTAGGTGGTGGAGGATAGTGACAATTGCCACAATACCATAGGGAATGGTTTGATTTTAATTAGGGCCTTGTAATCATTGGAGCTTGAAACCTTATTCAAGGCGTGCAGACTGGAATTATGGATGAGGTTGCAGTGATGATAATATTTCACGGACTTGAGAGGAAGGGGAGTAGACATTGTTCAGTAGTTTGTAAGAGCAGAAGGAGTTGATGTTTTGCGGAGAGGGGTGAGATTAGAAGAGAAAAGATCCTGTTTCTCTCAGTTTCTGTTCTTTCGTCTGTCTATATCTCTGCTTGTCGACTGTGTCTGTTTACTCCTGCAAATACTGCAGCTTTCCACCTATGCTTCGATTGAAATTTAATCATTAGATTTTGAACTGTATAATGAGATTTAAATTGGTAATCTTGGAATTCTGCTGTTGATGGGGAAAGGGTAAGAATGATAAACTTAAAAGTGAATTTTTTTGTTTGAGGCTTATGCAGTAATTGAAAAATGGAACGGAGCAATACATAATTTCAATATTATTTTCTATTAATCCAATTACTTTGTTAACAATGAAAGTAGAAATTGCTGTACATTGTGGAAAGTTCTTCTTAGATGATATACTATAGCTCATAGGCTTTGAAACATTGTATTTCCTTCACGGATCATAGTTTCCTACTTTACTGTGAAAAGGAGCCCTCTTGTGGCACAGTGGTAGTGTCCCTTCCCCTGGACCAACAGGCCCCCAGGTTCATGTCCAGCTTGCTCAAGAGGTCAGTAATTACATCTCTGAGCAGGTTGATTTGAAGAATAGGTAAAAAAGTGATTACCTTTTTAATGTAGATAAGGTTGTAATTGTTTGTGTTTTAGTTATCTATTAATTGTAATTCTGTGGGATGAGGCTTTTTTTGATAATCAGAGTTAATATTTAAGTTTGCAATAATCTCAAACATCCATTGTAAAGCTAATAAAGCACTGAAGAAAAGGCAATGAACTCCTTAGCTTGATGTGGTGCTGCATTGATTTTTCACAGGAAAAAAAAAGCCCATTAATTAGAAAAAAGCTCTTTTTATTTTTTCAACTTAAGAAATAGTATATTCGGGGCCATGTTGTAACTTCACAAATTTATCTTCTGGTTAACTGACATCCACGTACTAGGAAGGTCCCTGGGTTGATAGCAGGTAACGGCTTCAGTTGACCTTTTAATGTTGTAGATGTCCCAGATCTTACTAATTTTTATACTTGTGCTCTTTAAATCTTATTGAGAAACATTTATTTCTGTGAATACTACTGGTTTCCTTTTCCTCTGTTCAGTCTTTTTCCTGCCTTCCTAGCATTTACTAATTTAAAAGCACCATGTAAAGCATCTCAAAGCTGCCTAGTACTGGTATCAGGGAAAATATGATCTACGTATGGAATATTAGAACAAGTGAACAAAATGAAGAGGTAAATTTTAAATTGCTGAGCTCTTTGTAGGTGGTTGAGTGATCTTGGTCTGTATGGCATCACTGCCACAGACTTAAATTGTTGTACCACTAACTGAGATCTTTAGTTTGATTAGATTCATCAGATGCGTACAATTATGCTTCTTTCAACCAGTTCACAAAGAAGTGTAGTATTAACCAAAGTCATAAGTAAAATATTAAGCTTCATTACATCACATCTGAAACCTCTTTATGGCTGAGAGTTACCAACATTTCCTTTTTGTATTTAAGATAAATGAGGTTGAAAAAACAAGCTGCTGAAATGTATTATGGCAGCTCTTGTTATTTATTTCAATTTAATAGGTCATAATTGAGGAATTTTCAGCTGAAATGTTTGACGTGTGGGTTACAATAATGGAGGCCACTCATCTTATACCTGCAGGAACACTGTTGACAAAGAAATACAGTCCCAGGCCCAAGCCCTGCTGAGTCTTTAAACCACCACCACCCCCCCACCCCCACTCCAACCCTAACCTCACCATCAAACCCGCAGATAAGGGAGATGCAGCGGTGGTATGACCCACTGACCTTTTACGTAGCCAAGACCAGGCGCCAACTCTGACACCTTCTCCTACCACCCCCTCAGTCATGACCTCACCCCGTCAACCGAAACATCATCTCTCAAACCATTCACGACCTCATCATCTCCCAATCACTGCCTCCAACCCCGCACCGCCTATTTCTATCTCCTTGCCAAAATCCACAAATCTGACTGTCCTGGATGACTCATTGTCTCTGTCTCTGCCTGCTCCTGACCCACTGAACTTATCTCCGTTTACCTTGACTCTGATTTCTCACCCTGGTCCAGGAGCTTACCACCTATGTCCGGGACACCAGTCACGCCCTCCACCTACTCCAAGACTTCCAATTCCCCGGCCCCCCCAACACCACCTCTTCACTGTGGACATCCAGTCCCTGTACACTTGCATCCTCCACACAGACGGCCTAAAAGCCCGCTGCTTCTTCCTCTCCCGCAGGCCCAACCAGTCCCCCTCCACTGACACCCTCATCTGCTTACCGAACTCGTCCTTACTCTTAACAACTTGTCCTTTAACTCCTCCCAATTCCTACAGACTAACGGGGTGGTCTTGGGAACCCGCATGGGCCCAAGCTATGCCTGCCTCTTCGTAGGATGTATGGAATAGCTTCTCTTCCGCTGCTACACTGGCACTATCCCCCACCTCTTCCTCCACCACACTGATGACTGTATTGGCACTGCCTTGTGCTCCCATGAGGAGCTTGAACAGTTCATTAACTTTACTAACACCTTTCATCCCAACCTCAAATTCACCTGGACTATCTCCCATACCTCCCTCTCCTTCCTGGACCCTTCTGTCTCCATCTCTGGTGACCGCCTCGAAACCAACATCTATTTCAAGCCCACTGACTCCTACAGTTTCCTAGACCACACCTCCTCTCACCCACCTTCCTGCAAGAATGTGATCCCCTACTCCCAATTCCTCTGCCTTCACTGTGTCTGCCCCCACAATGGGGCATTCCACTCCTGAACATCCAGATGCCCTCTTATTTCAAAGACCGCAACAAGCCCCCCCCCCGCAACCGCATCTCTTGCGTTTCTCGCACCTTTGCCCTCATATCCCCTCTCCCCAACAAAAATAAAGACAGGAATCCCCCTTGTCCTCACATATAACCCCATCAACCTCCGTATCCAACGTATCATTTTCGACCACCTACAATCCGACCCCACAACCAAAGATATCTTTCCCTCCCCACCCCTATCTGCCTTTTTCAGGGACCGCTGTTTCCGAGATTCCCTCATCCGCTTTACACTCCCCACTAGCCCCAACACCACCCGGCACCTTTCCCTGCAACCGCAGGAAGTGCTACACCTGCCCCTACACGTTCCCCCTCACCTCCATTCAAGGCACCAAACAAACCTTCCACACTAGACAGGGGTTCATGTGCACATCTGTCAATGTGGTCTATTGCATCCGTTGCTCCCAATGTGACCACCTCTACATTGGTGAGACCAAGCAGAGGCTTGGAGACCACTTTGTAGAGCACCAGTGCTCTTCGTGACAAACAACAATGCCTTCCAGTCGCAAACCATTTCAACTCCCCTTCCCATTCCCTGGGTGACATGTCCATCCTGGCCTTCCTCCAGTGTCACAATGACGCCACCCACAACCTGGAGAAGCAACACCTCATATTCCACTTCGGGAGCCTACAGCCCAATGACCTAAATGTGGATTTTACCATTTTCAAAATCTCCCCACCCCTGGCCTCATCCCACGACCAAACCTCCCTCTCATCCCCACCTCCTTGACCTGACACAACCTGTCCATCTTCTCTCCCAACTAACTGCTCCTCCCACCTCACTGACCAATCCCCACCACTGCCTACCTGCACTCACCTATCACCATCCCACCTACCTTCTCCAGCCCTATCCCTTCCCCCTCCCCATTTTTGAAGAAGGGTCCTGACCCGAAACTTACCTGCTTCTTTGATGCTGCCTGGCCTGCTGTGTTCCTCCAGCTCCACTCTTTCATCTCTAATTTTAACAGCTTAGTTGGTTTCAAATAACAGTATTTCTTGGTGAAAGTTATCATGTGTTTTATATTTATCAACTCTCATTCAATAACTAATCTAATTTAAAGTCCCTTGGCTATTATATCTGTTTTGGCATAATTAGCATTGTAGTTGTATAGCCAGCTATTTCTGATGGCAGTTGGGCATAGATCTAGACACATTTTTATATCGTGAATATTTCATCAGCAAATGTAGTTGGTCAGGGAATAATTGCTTTGTGGTGACCTGAATGTAGACCGTGTAAGTGCCTTTCCAGATGAAAGCATTGCAGTTGGGTATCCCATTCCTTTTGTAGATTGTAGTTGACGTGCTTTCTGCAACTGCATGCTGAAGATACTTTTTTATTTAGGAGTGTTTTAAAGAACTCAACCTCTGCACCTGAAGAATGAATGCTTTTTATTAAAATATAAATCTCCTGTTACAAGCTCTCAAAAGCTAATTTCCGGTTGATAACGCTTTCTCTTTCCCATTCCCCCTCTGAGTGTGCAGGAAAGGGAGAAAGGAAGAAACACTGGCCCATGTTTGGGCTTGGAATGAAGGTGAAATTGGCGTTCACTGATATTACACGGAAAATGACCAAAACCCCTCTGGTAATTGCACATGTGCAGTCAAACATTGAAACCTGTAGATTTTAATCTGTGAGCGCCCCGCTCCCACTTCAGAATTATTTTAGCTTTAGATTAATTCTTTGAATGTATTTCATATTTAGTGTTTTTATTCTGTTAAAATTAGAAAAAGTGAATGCTAAGATCTGTTAGTTCCTGGTTTGCTGGCTGTCAGAATTCTTCAGTGTAATTGGCCTCTTAATGTACTTGATGACTGCGCCCCCTGTAGCTAGTGCCTGAATAACCTTTCATGTCAGAAAGGTGAAAATCTGGCAGTTATCTTGTGATCTTCATGGATAAATTTCCTCTAGGGTGGCAAAAAATGCTGTCATTTTATTCCTACTGCAAAATCCAAGCAACGGTTTCATCAGTGCCAGAATTGCCAGTATCCTTCATTCGGAACTGTAACCTTCATCTCTTCCTGTCCCTGTAAAATGATTACAGCACCCTGCCAGGTGTTCAGGATGGCATTCACCTTGCACCCTTTTTATTATTTGAAAGGTTTTTAGGGGAATGTCAGTTGTGATTTTTGCATCCCCCACCCCTTGCTGTTCTTTAATAAAAGCACTTTATCAAATGTCACACTATTCTCTGGGATTTTCTCTTCTGTTCTTTGTACTTTAATACTGTTTATCATGTCAGACACATTTATTTTTGCACAGACAGATGTAGTCTGTCATGTGTGTGAAAATCGTAACTCAGTAAATAAAAGATTTTTATTGTCTCCAACTCCCAGCACTGCTTTGTGTAATTTGGATGCTGTTATACACTGTTTCTATTAATTCTGAAGTAACTTCTTCCTGTGAGATTTTCTCATCTTTCTGGCTGCTGATTGAGCTGCAGTGTATGTCTATCATTTCTTGTTTGGGTTTCTATTACTTGAACTTGACTCCAAGCAGCTCCCGTCCCTTCCTCCTTAACATCAACAAGTGGTGCTTCTGTGTCTGCCCACCAGTAAATTTTACCTTGGAGGGCTTGGATTTTGAATTTCTGATAGTGAGATATATTTCCAACAATTATGCCTGAAACTTCTAATATTGTGTGCTATTAGGGGAAACCATGACGAAGGGAATTAAAGGAGTCCAGGTAATCCTTTAGTCCGCAACAAAACACATTGTCATTTCTTTCACATTAGCCATGCAAATCCTTAATTGGTTCCTAAAGAGAAGCATAATATAAATTGCCAAAACAATGGAGCAACTTGACTTTCTGATTCAGGATAGTGATTCATCTTCACAAGTGGTGCATGCAATGGAGAGTAGTTTGGATTTGATCCAAATGCTATTGGATCTGACCATAAGTGAAATCATTGATTTGCATGATTAGCATTTTTGAGTTTGGAAATTTATCAAGAGGAACATCAATCACAGTGCAGTCAAATTCATTTTAGGAGAATCAAAGTTAAAAACCCAATCCATTCCAATTATCGTTTGTTTTTACAAAAATTTTTCTTTTGCATTTCTTTACCAATTTTGATTGCAGCCATTTTAATGTTAGAAGCCCTGATGGATACAGTGCTCCTGGTGGCAGTTCACTGTCCCTAAGTTTAGTTGTTGATGTAGACATACAGTATGCTCCATAAACAACTTTTGTAACAAGTAAGCACAAGCTGTGCTCAACACTAGTTGCTGTATGTACTGAACTTCAAATGTGTGTGTGTTGTAGTAGACGAGGGTGGTGTCCGAGAGCTATGGGGCTGCTTGAGGTTCTTCTTGCTGCTGAAGTGGTGCTCGAAGGTTAATTCAGCCTATGATGCCCTCCCTTAAAAATCTTTAGCTGTCTCAAATTATTGATGAGAGAATCTTCCTCCTGGAGAGAATTTTTTTTAGAAATCAACTTGTCCTGGATCACTGGACACCACTTAATAGACTTTTACTATATTGATTTAATTCTAGTGTAATAGCATTTGGTGATCTACTTTTTAAAGTGTGCAGCCTCTGTTGTTGTTGCCTTGGATTTATTTCACTCTAAGTCCTTGAAATCACTGCTGCTGATAGAAATCTAAAGTGCTGTGTTTTAGAATCTTAAAAAAAGGGGAAGAAAGCATCGTGTTTTTCCAAGGACACTCAAATTGCTTACAGTTAAATGGTTGCACTGAAAAGTACATAATTGTCATATAGGAAATCTTGGAGTCAGTAATAATACATAATTATTGCTACCTAAAGTACTTGACATTTTGCTCTAGAACACTGCAGTAATGTTATGAAATGGACTGGCTAGTACAACAAATGACTTTTTTTTAGTCCCCCGGTTCTTTGTTTAGTTTGGAAGTAATAATTTTAGCAAACTCTTACTGACTGAGGCTGTTCTGACTTGAACTTTTGTAATTGGTAATTTTCTTGTCTTGGAATATAATTAGTTAACTGAGAGAGATGAGTTGTTTGTCAAAATTAGTTTGCAGACCATTGTATCTTTTTAAGAGGGCAAGTTGATTTTTAAAAAAGAATGATAGTGTTAATTTAGCAGTAACTGATTTTAGTTGCATACCCTCTTGCTTGATGGATGGTATTAAGTAAGTGGAAATTGGAGGAGACTAAGAAAGTAAGCATTGATTCAGACTGGACGAATGTCATCACTGCTTTTCAGCCAAGGTCAAAATATTCTATTTCTTTTTGTGAAAAACTTTTGGGAATAGATCTGATTCCTCGTGCATCTGTCATATTGGACTGTAAAAATAATCTTTCCTGAAATCTGTATACTTTCTCATCTTGAAAATTTTTCATATTTTGGTAAAAATATTGCAAACTTAAGATGCTATTTGTATTTTATTCAGAAGCAAACATGAGAGGATAACAAACTGCTGTATTAGAAACTGGTTTGAATCTGCATGCAACCATTATGGACTATGTTTTAAATGGTAAAAAATTGCAGCACGCTGCTGTGCAAAGGGACTTGGGTGTCCTTGTGCATGAATCGCTGAAGGTGGGATTGCAGGTGCAGCAGGTGATTAAAAAAGCAAATGGAATTTTGTCTGCCATTGCTCGTGGGATGGAGTTTAAAAACAGGGAGGCTATGCTGCAGCTGTATAGGGTCCTGGTGAGGCCACACCTGGAGTACTGTGTGCAGTTTTGTTCTCCTTACTTGAGAAGGGATATACTAGCACTGGAGGGGGTGCAAAGGAGATTCACTCGGTTGATTCCAGAGTTGAGTGAGTTGGATTATGAGGAGAGACTGAGTAGACTGGACTTATACTCATTGGAATTCAGAAGAATGAGGGGAGATCTTATAGAAACATATAAGATTATGAAGGGAATAGATAAAGTGGAGGCAGGGAGGTTGTTTCCGCTAGCAGATGAAACTAGGACTAGAGGGCATCGCCTCAAAATAAAGGGAATCAGATGTAGGACTGAGGTCAGGAGGAATTTCTTCACCCAAAGGGTTGTGAATCTGTGGAATTCCCTGTCCAGTGAAGCAGCTGAAGCTACCTTGCTGAATGTGTTTTAAGGCAAGGCTAGATAAATTTTTGAACAGTAAGGGAATTAAAGGATATGGTGAGTGGACGGGGGTAGGTAGAGCTGAGTCTCAAAGATCAGCCATGATCTTATTAAATGGCGGGGCAGGCTCGAGGGGCCAGATGGCCTACTCCTGCTCCTAGTTCTTATGTTCTTATTAGATGT
Source organism: Rhincodon typus (assembly GCF_021869965.1). NCBI lineage: Eukaryota > Metazoa > Chordata > Chondrichthyes > Orectolobiformes > Rhincodontidae > Rhincodon > Rhincodon typus. The sequence continues at coordinate 133,894,363 of NC_063332.1, read as the reverse complement.
CATTAGTCTGACCAGCCATTTTGACTTTGAAACTCTTACAGGTTTTTAAATAAAACTATGATTAAATAAAACTATGAATCGACCTACACAATTCATTTTATGTGAAACCAAAATGGAATTTGAAACTGGTTAACTTATGCAAGTTGAATCTTGCAGTTCTAATGTCTAAACTGTTAACTGCAGTTCTAGCTTGTTAGCAAAAATATTTTAAGTCGTTGAGTACCAGACCCCCTCCCCTTCTTTTTGCACGCTACCTTCAGAATGTGTTGAGGTTTGGAGTGTTTAGATAGTTAAAATTATTGTTTTAAATAAAAATCAAATAATTAATGTTGAACAAGATTTTCTTAGACTAACTTTACAATCTCTTGTTTTCTCTTTAGATACAGAAGAAAGATATCTGAACACATTCCACCACACAACTAAGACTCTCTGCCTTTGGATTTTTTTCAAAGCAGTACTTTGGGACATTCCAGATAAAAGTGCACAGAATTTCATAATCTCCAGTGGATTTGATGCTTAAAACAGTACTCTTAGAAACCACCCGATTAGAATTTCTGTTCATTTCTTATACACAATAGCATCCTTGCTGTTGGTTTCAAAAACTGGTCAAGATGACAATGGCAAGCTTGTTCTCATTTACCAGCCCAGCTGTGAAACGCCTACTGGGCTGGAAACAAGGAGATGAGGAAGAAAAGTGGGCAGAAAAAGCAGTTGATGCACTAGTGAAAAAACTTAAGAAGAAAAAGGGAGCTATGGAGGAGTTGGAGAAGGCACTAAGCAGTCCAGGTCAGCCTAGTAATTGTGTCACTATTCCCCGCTCTCTAGATGGTCGACTTCAGGTATCGCATCGTAAAGGTCTACCCCATGTAATTTACTGTCGTGTTTGGCGATGGCCGGATCTTCAAAGTCATCATGAGCTGAAACCACTAGAGTGTTGTGAATTTCCATTTGGCTCAAAACAGAAAGAGGTCTGCATTAATCCATACCACTACAAGCGAGTAGAAAGCCCTGGTAGGTCACTCAGTCAATCTATATGTATGATAGCATATTAATTACGGCAAGTACATGACAGACAAAATGTCCAGTGGCGGACTGAATTTTCTTTGTGAAGTTGAGTAGCTGAGCTGAAATCTGCACCCATGTCTTTGTTGCTTTATGTCAGACTTCTGTAACGGATATTTAATATAGCTAATTCTTGGATATTTCATTGCAATCTAATAGAGTTAATTTATGGTTTGCAACTCTTAATGTGAACTTGGCTTTAAATATCACTTCACCTCACTTTCATAGTATTAAGTTTGTAGAGAGCGTAGAGTTTCCACAGGAAACTTGCATTTGTTTAACTTTAGAGGAAGCCCTCTGCCAGACGTGAAATGAAGACTTGCAGGATATTTTTGTACGGTTTCAATGGCACAGCTGCCTGAGTGTATTACGTACAGTTTTAATCTCCTTATTTAAGTAGGCATATTCATGTATTTGAGGCAGATTAGAGAGGGTTCATTTGTTGGTGATCTTATTGAAACATGTAAAGATTTTGAGAGGGTTTCTTGTGTGGCATTCATAATAAGTGGTCACCCATTTAGGATGGGGATGAGGAAAAGAAAATTCTCTTGTTTGTTTAATCTTGGGAATTTCTGTATCTCAGAGCAAAGTCTAGGCTGTGTTATTGAATATTGGTTAGACAGATTTTTAGTTGACATAAAGTTAAGGGGGACAGGGAGGAAAGTGAACTTAAGGTAATTATTGATCCAGTTGTGACCTTATTGGATGGTGGAGCAGGCCTAAGGAACCACATAGCCTACAGGTCTTATGGCACAACAGTAGTGTCCTACGTTTGGACCAGAAAACCTGGTGTTAAATGCTGTCTTTCCCAGTCATATAACGTGCCTGAACAGGTTGGTTGAAAATATCTACTCTTCCTAAACACGAGTTGCTGGAAGCTCAGCAGGCCTGGCAGCATCTCTGAAGAAAAAAATCAGAGTTAACATTTCAGGTACGGTGATGTTTACTCTGATTTTTTTCTTCACGAATGCTGCCAGATCTGCTGAGCTTGCAGCAACTCCTGTTTTTGTTTCTGATTTACAGCAACCACAGTTCTTTTGGTTTTTGTCTACTCTTCATACTTTGATTCTTAGAAGTTTAGGTCTTTGGAAGAATGCTGGCTATTATAATGCAAAATAAAGTAAACAAACCACCATGGTTTTGCTAATTTCAAATTATAATCCCTATTTAAAAATTAACATTGCAGTATTTATTGGCTAAGATTTATTGCAGTTTGGACCCTCCCTGCTTGTGCTCACCATAAAAGATAGTTTTTCATTGACAAGTTGAGCTTCCTATAAACCAAGATTTTAATTTTGTGTGAATGCTTTGCAGCATACCTGAGGACCAACAGTTTATCCACTGTTTGTGCTGGAAATTTTATGGGAGAAATTTTAAAGTAATTAATGTGATGTGGAACTAGTTAACACTCAAGGAACAAGAACTAACATAAGTGGTGCAGGCAAAGATGCACAAAAGGTGACAAAAAAGATGTTAAGAATTACAGGGAAGTAAGAAAAGAAATAGCAAGGAATACCAAACTGACATAATTTACTAACATTATTAGTAATAAGGATCATTCAGGAGTGATGTCAGCTCCTTAGAAACTGACTGCAGTGATTTAAAATGAAAATAATGAACGATTACTTTGCTTCACTGTTACAATATTCTGAGGAAGGGTCTCCGGACCTGAAATGTTAACTCTGATTTCTCTTCACAGGTACAGCCAGACCTGCTGAGCTTTTCCAACAACTTCTGTTTTCGTTTCTTTCGGTTTTTAATACTTGGGGCAAGGTTGTTTCCATCCCAGGGTTTTAAAGGAAGTAAGCAGAAACTTTGCATTTAATGTTTTGAAGCGTGCTCTTGACTTGGGCATGGGTTTTTAAAGTTAGAAAATTGAATATGTCACACAGTATTCAAAAAGGAAGAATGGAAATTGAGACAAGTTAGTCTCCAGAAAAGGCTGGCTTCCTCCATTCTGCTACATCAATGGACCTCTCCTTTATTCACTTGCTGAATTGATGGTGGACCTACTACAGTTCTTGATCTCCCTTATGTGAGCCAGTTTGTTGTGCAGCAAGAGTGGTGTCTGCCCTGGTTGAGACACCAAGAAACAGTAAATGTGGGAAAGAGGTGCCAACTGCCAAGAATGGAGATTCTCAGTTGAACTAAAGTAGAATGTGCAAATGGAAGTAGGAGTTTCATGAGTGTATGTTTGCCACACTTGGAGAAAAGACGTAGCAAGAGGGGGTGGGAAGGCTTATGCTGGGGGTATCCTGCTGGTACAGAGCTGTGTAGTATATTTAAAAATTAGAAGTCTTACTGTAGCAGCTCTGACCAAATCACTGAAGTTCTTTCCACAGGTTTGTTGCAATGTTTGTGGTATGAGAATCTAAACAATCAAATACCCAGCTACTTGTCCACTTGCTAGGTTCTTGAAGGAAGAAATCATCTTCCTCCTGGCCACCACCTCCACTGGAAATGCAGGTTTCAATTAAAACATGTAGTTCAGTAACTCATTCATCAAAGACACCAACCTCTTTTTAAGACATGTAGGTCCCCTTTAAATTGTGAGTACTGCTGGCAACTTATCCACCTGTGAGCAAGGTAACTGATATAAACACAAGCTGTACCGACAGCTCACTCGTGCCATGGAAATAAGACCTCTATTTCAAAGTGATACTTGCTGCATCACGTTCTGGCAGGCATAGATGACACCTCATAATTTTGGGCAGAAGTTGGTAATTTATAGATCAAAGATATATTGGCTTAGCATATATTTGATGCTAAGAAAGTAAATATAAGCGGAAGGCCTTCAAAGGTAAGATGATTTGCGTGAGAAATTTGGCAATAGAACAGACTTAAAGGCTTTGTATCTTAATGCACAAAGCATTTGGAATAAGGTAGATGAACTGATGGCACAAATTGAGGATAAATGAATATGATCTCAACCATGTTTCTGTAATGACTACAAGGAGATCAAAATTGGGAACTTAATATTTAGGGATATTTGACCTTTTTAGCGAGGAGAAGGGTTAATAAGAAATGAAATGAGAACAGTTGAGAGAAGATCTAGGCTTAGATGTAGAGTCCATTTGGGTGGAGGTTTTAAAATAGCAAAAGAAAGAAGACATTTGTAGGAGTTGTGTACAGTCCTCCAAACAGTAGCCATTATATGGGAAAGGCTATAAATCAACATGTAGAAGGAGCACGGAAAAAGAATAGAGCAACAACTATGGCTGACTTGATTTGATTGGGTTAATCAAATTGGTAAAGGGTACTATGACAACAAATTCATTGAGTGCATTAGGGAAAGTTTCTTGGAGCAATATACCATGGAGCCAACCAGAAAGCAGGCTATCCTGGATCTGTTTGTAGGAAATGAGGCTGGTTTAATGACCTTGGAGTAAAAGATCCCTTATGAAGTAGTGATCATAATGTAATAGAATTTAATGTGCAGTTCGAGAGTGAGAAACTTGAGTGGAAACAAATGCCTTTAACTTAAAGTGAATTGCAATGAAATTTGGGGATAGGGTTAGCTAAAATGAACTGGTCGGATAGATGAGCAACAATGACAACAAGCAAACAGTGGCAGACATTTAAGGAGCTAATTCATGACTCCCAGCACAAACACATGCCAATGGGGGGAAAGATTTTAACAGAAGGACAAACTAGTCAAGGAAGTTAAGGAGAGTATTAAGTTGAAAGAAAAAGTATATAAGGAAGCCAAAGTCAATGATAACCCCAAAGACTGGGATAAATTCAGAATCCAGCAAAGGAGAAATTTCAAGATAATAAAGGAAGACAGAGGTCAAAATAGACAAAGGCCCCCTAGAAAATGAATCTTGGAGATGGTTTTAGGAAGTAAGAAAATGGCATTGGAGTTGAAAAGATATTTTGCATCAGTCTTTAGGGTGGAACGTACTTTGAACATCCTATTAGTACTAAAGAATACTGGGGAGGGACTAAGTACCACCACCATCACCTAAATAAGTAGTGTTAAACGAACTAATGGGGTGAAAGGCAGATTCATCTCCCTGCCCTGATGGCTTGCATTCTAAAGGAGGTAGCAAAAAGGATAGTGGGTATATTGGTTATTTTCCAAAAATTGTTAGATTCTAGAGAAGTACTAGAGGACTGGAAAACTGCTAACGTGACACCAGTATTTAAAAAAGGAAGGACGCCAAAAGTAGGTAACTGTAGGCCAGTTAGCCTAGCACCTGTTGTAGGAAAAGTATTGGAATCGATTATTAAGGAAGTATTAGCAGAACATTTGGCAGGGCATTATCTAATCAAGCAGAGTCAGCATGGGTTCACAAAACGGAAGTAGTGTCTGACTAATTTAGTAGAGTTTTTTGAGAAAGTTTTAACCAGAACAGCTGGGGAAGAGACAGTAGACCTGTTGTATTTGGACCTCTAGAAGGTGTTCAGCAAGGTACCTCACACATGGTTAAGTGATAAGACAAGAATCCACAGTATTAGAGATTGTTTCCTAATATACTGAGCGGGAATAAATGGTTCTTTCTCAGGTAGGTGATTCGTGACCAGTGTGATTCCACAGGGATCAGTGCTGGTACTGCAACTGTTTATAATATGTTAATAACTTGGAGAAAGGAAGTGTTGTACCATTTTCTGACAACACTAAAATAGACAGCAAGGCAGATTGTGACAGGAATGTAAAAAGTTTGCATAGAGGTATTGATAGGTTAAGTAAGTGGGCAAAACGTTGGCAACTAGAGTGTAATGTGAAGTTCATTTCGGAAAGCAGAATAAAAGAACAGTACTGTTTTAATGGAGACACTACAGAAAACTGGAACACAAAGGGACTTGGGGTTACTTGTGCAAGCAACATAAAGCAAGCACACAGGTGCAGCGGGTAATTGTGAAGGCAAATGGAATGTTGTCCCTTATTTCAAGAAGGTTGGAATATAAGAGCAGGGAAGCCTTACTACAACTGTACAAGGTGCTGGTGAGACCAAATCTGGAGTATTGTGAGCTGCTCTGGTCCCTTTTACGTATGATTTAATATGATTTCATTGGCAAGAATTCAGAGAAGGTTCACAAGGATGATCCCTGGTATGGAGGAATTGTATTAGGAGTAAACATTAAACAGGTTGGGAAGCTACTCACTGGAGTTTAGAAGAATGAGAGATGACCTCATTGAAAAACATACAGAATTCCTTAAGCAGCTTGACAGGGTAAATACTGAGAGGATGTTTCTCCTCCTAGAGTCAGTCTAGGACCAGAGGGCATAGCTTTAGAATAAATGGGTGCCAATTTAAGACTGAGATGAGTAGTAATCTCTTTTCTGAGGCTTGTGATTCTTTGGAATTCCTTGCTGCAGAGTCTTTGTGTATATTTAAGGCTGACGTAGATCCTTGATCTGAATCGAGGGTTACAAGGAACTGGCAGGAAAGTGGATGCGAGAAATGTTGGATTAGCCATGATCCAGTTGAATGGTAGAGCAGGCTTGAGGGTCCAAATAGCCTATCCTGTTCCTGTTTCTTGTATGGTGTGCTCAGTGGCCTCAGAGCTGGAGTTTCCTGGATGACTAAAGAAAGTAAAATAAGAGCTAAGAATCTAGTGGAATAGAGTACAAAAAAGAACTGAAAGAATGATTGAGAAGTGCAAAGTGAGAAGGTATATTAATGTCCTTTATAAACATAAATAGGAAACTAGAAAGGCAGGGCTGATCGGGACCAAAAAGATATTTCATGGGATATGAGCATTGCTAGCAACACCAGTATTTGATGCACATCCCTAATTGTCTTTGAAGATGGTGATGTTTGCACCTAGAGTGTTGGGAAGAGGCTTCTAGAAGGTTGACTCAACCATAGTGAGTCGATGATATTGGTGCAAGTTGAGATGGTGTTTGGCTTGGAGGGGAATCAGCAAGGGTTGGTGTTCACATTCACCTGTTGGCTCTCCATTTCCTGAGTAGTAGAGGTAATGAGTTAGGAAGTTTCTTTTAAAGAAAGTCCATCTTGTATATGGTACAGTATGCTGCCACTGCATCTGATTCCTGCAATTTTCATTTAACAGTTTTCTTGCAAGAAATGTTAGGCTAACTGACATCTAATTTCCTGCTTTCTATTTCACACTTTTCTTGAATGGTCTCTTTTCTAGAATAATGCTGATGCATGAGCAATTTTGCAAACTTTTGGAAGACTATAACTGATGGCTCTACTATGTCTGCAACCACTTTAAGATCCTAGGATGCATGTCATCTGGCCCTGGAACTTGTCAAATTTTGCATTTAAGCATTTCTCCAACAACTGTTCCTTAGTGATGGTGATTTGTTTAAAGTTACGACCTCCCTGTTTCCTCTTAATTTTCAAGTGTCTGAGGGAAATTTTCTGAGTTCTCTGCGGTGAAGGCAGACATACAATATCTTTTTAATGTCCCCACCATTTCTTGATTTTTCATGATTTACTTCCTCCAAAGCTTTCTAGTGCCATACTGGTTTTAGTTGTCTCTTCACATTTCAATACTTATGAAAAAGACTATAAGATATAAGAGCAGAGCTAGGTTCTTCAACCTATTGTGTCTGCTCTGCCATTCAGTGAGTTCATGGCTGATTTGATAGTCCTCAACTTCATTCTGCTGTCTTTTCTCCAATATCCTACATTCCCTTACTGATTTAAAAATCTGTCCATTTCAGCCTTGAATATGCCTAATGACAATCCTCTGTGGTAAAGAATTAAACAGATTCACTACCTTATTTTCAGTCTTGAATAGAAAACTCCTTACTCTGGTTCTAAACCCCTCTGGTCCTATACTCTCCCACAAGGGTTTGGAAAATTAATCTAGTCCCATTTGCCAGCATTTGGCCCATATCCCTCTAAACCCTTCTTATTCATGTACCCATCCAGATGTCTTTTAAATCTTGTAATTGTATCAGTCTCCACCACTTCCTCTGGCAGCTCATTCCATATGTACACCACCCTCTGATTGAAAAAGTTGCCCTTAGGTCCTTTTTAAATCATTCCCCTCTCATTTTTTAAACCTATGCCCTTTAGTTTTGGACTCCCCCACCCTGGGTAAAAATCCTTTTCTATTTACCCTATCCATGCCTCTCATGATTCTATAAACCTCTAAGGTCACCCTTCAGCCTCTGACGCTCCAGGGAAAATAGCCCCAGGCCCTTCAGTCTCTCCCTATAATTCAAAGCCTCCAACCCTGGCAATATCCTTGTAAATCCTTTCTGAACCCTTGCAAGTTTTACAACATCCTTCCTAGAGCAGGGAGACCAGAATTGAATGCTGTATTCCAAAAGTGACCTAACCAATGTCCTATACAGCTGCAACGTGACCTCCCAATTCCTATACTCAATGCCCTAACCAATAAAGCCTACCAATCGCCACCTTTGCTATCTGTCTACCTGTGACTTTGTTTTCAAGGAACTATGAACCTACAATCAGGTCTCTTTTAAAGTAATATTTGGACAAATGCACAAAGGCCTGATCCAAAACCTTACTTTAAGGATCACCTTATCAAAGGAAAAAAGAAAGGTTGTGAAGTGGAGAAGTTCAGGCAGATTCCCAAACTTTTTCCCATAGTGACCTTATTTTGAGGCTTGAAAATTATTACAAGCACTCAGTGAGAAATGATTAAGGGTACAGCTGTTACAACTCTATTAAGGTTCTATGGTGGCATTTCTGTCCCAGAGCTCACAACTCCAAAGTTTAAACTCACCCTCCTTTGGAAGTCCTGCTTTACTTGCTACCAAAAACTAATTAAACCATCCTAGTGACTGCAAAAATAAAAAATATGGTCATGTCAAATTCCCATGGTAGTTGGCAATCAAAGCTCTTGAATTGTAATCTGCATGACATGATCTCAGATATTTACTAACCTCGCCATATGAATTCTCTGACCTATATTTACAGCTGCCCCGTCAACCATGCTGTCTCACAAGCCCTTCAGCTCCCAAATGTTGATCACAAATTGGGCAAAATCTGAATACTTGCAAGCATCCATCACTGCCCACTCCTGCCATCCACTTTCAACTCTAATTCCTTGGATTTAGTTTCTGGATGAGTTTTTGTTCTTCTGAGTTAAATACAACTATGCATCAGCAGTTCGACCATTAGTTCTCCACTTATAGCTGGTAAACAGTTCAACCACTCTCTTTCCATCTTGTATGCTCATTTCACCTTTTCCACCTTGGTCATTCCCCTTGTGTAGCCTCTTACACTGATTCCTTTAAGTCAGTGGGATACACACTTGATTGTATGAGGCCTACATCTGGTTTAACTAGGCATCATCAAATTTGACTGGGACATCAGACCCTATCAGTCTCCACATTCTCTGCCATAACATTACTTAAGAAAAATCTCTTTCCCTCCACTGTCTGAAGTGTTAAATCTCTTTTCCTTGTCTATCTATTCACCGCCTAACAAGTGGCCCTCATTGTTGAGATCACTCAGTTAGTTGCCTCCCTTTGCAAGCTGATCATTTCGCAAGGTTTCACCTGCCGCAGCATCTTTTTCTAGTCCAGCGTTTTCCAAGATGTGGGTTGCGAGCCTGCTTGGCAAGATTGCACCCTGCTGTGAAGCCGTGATGGTTCCCAGCCTAGCCATGTTCTCTCTTTGTTGCTCCCTGAGGCATGACATTAAGGCAAATTAACAAACATGGCAGGTGAGCAGGGAGATTTTATAAATGAGTACATTGCAAACCCTTCAAAGCTGCTGGTCACATAATTGCAGCATGTTTTCTCCTGATTGGCCTGGGTTACCACCTGCTATCTTTACCAGAGGAGGCCACTACATTATGGCATATGCATAAAAATCCTGGGCCAAGAATCAGAAGGAGTGGACCTTCAACAAGCCTTCACTCATTGGAGAACATGGAGTGCTTGATTGAAACGTTTGTAAATACATGAAATAACTGCTTTACAAAGATTCAAATACAGATTTCATTTGCATGTGATGTATTATGTGATAATCTATCGTGCAAATCAAGTCACTGAATATTACTGTGCAACTTTTTGCAGTTTTGATTTTGTTGACATCTAGGGTCATGCACAATTTAAAATAGTGTAGGAAACATTGCACAGGTTCCTGTTCCATATTTGCATATGCCCTTTTTGAGCTCATGTCACCTGCAATCTCTTGCCTTGATTTCATGCATATTAAATTGTCACTCATTCAGTTTTCTGACCTGATTCTCATATTAAAGAGCTTTCCCTTTTTGCCCACTTGCCTCTCAAAACTGCCATGATGAGCCATTTTAAACCCAACCTTGATTCCTCTGTCTTTGAAAATGCTCACCAAATCCAATCTCTCTCCTGTGCTCCTAGAACATGTTACCTCCTGAATCTTTGCTTATCTTTCTTGTGGCTTAGATTAGGAATGAGAGTATCTGGTGTGTAAATTGTTTAGCAACTGACTTCATATCTGGCTGAATCATAGCAAGCATCATTGTTCATCACTGCTATCTAACAAAATTGCTGGCTACTCTAATCATCCTGGAAAATAAAGATTAGTACTGGATTTCAAATCTGTTTGGCTCATTCCTCTGCATTGGTACAGAATCAGCCCCAGTCAAAGATGTATCATTCTCTATGTCCAGTACACACAATTCTCTCTGTCCTTGAGACTTTCTTTCATGTTTTTCTCACCTCAGCATACTTCATTCAAAGTGACATCCTAGACAATTTCTCATCTGTTCCCTGGATGATTCAAAATTCTGCTGGCTCTATCCTACCTTGGTTCAAGTCTTACTCGCCTGTTGCTCCTGCACTTGCTGTACTGTATTGTCTCTTGTACCCCTACAGGTCTCCAGTTCATGTTTGAATTCCTTTATTATTGACTCCCCCTTCCAAATATATCCATTCCAGCCTTACATCCCTCTAAGAACACTGTATTTGACTTTTGCTTTTTATTCATCTGTCCTCCCTTTGTCTTTCAATTGGTGACCGTGCCTTTCAGGCCCTTTGGTCTCTAATTATATCCTTAAACTTTCTCCATCTCCCCCTTTTCCTTTTCTAGACCCTTCTTTAAAATTACTTCTTTAACTAACGTTTCAGTTACTTATATTACCTGGCTTGACATCCTTTTATATCTGATTACGTTTCCGTCAAACACCTTGGAATGTTTTTTACATTAAAAGTGTTAAATCAGCTCAGTTTTTATGGCTTGTTAAATTGCTGTTTTTGGGCAAGAAAGCCAATTTTGAAATGATCGTATTAGCAGTGTAGTTAGTATTCTTTGTTTCCTAAAGGGATGTCAGATTGGTGGATTACATAACAAGTTAGTGAGTTTTTCAACTAAGCTGTTAGGTTTTGTTTTTGTAACTGAGTGTATCTTTTGCTATTAACTGATTTTTGTGTAATTGGGAATTCTGCATGAACAGTAATATTTTGTTTGGATCCTGTCAAAGGTCACTTATTCTGGGTCCTGCGTATTTTTAAAAGCATCTGAAATGGGTCTTATAATCATCCTTGGTGTATGCTCCCTTCCACTTTTATACTTCTGCCCATGTAACATTATTCTCAGCTGTGTTCCAGAGTAACCACTGCATTTTGGTATCTGTATTACTGAAGCAAAAATCCAAAACACCGATAAATCAGTGTGTAGTAGCCCATTCCTTCCTAAAATATTTTCTACTGTGACCCCTATTTTAACACTTGAAAATTGACGTGACCATCAGAAACTGACACAAATGAAGCAGCGTAGTAACATTGTATTTAATTTATACGTTTGCATGTCCTAAATCAACATGCATTATATAAAGAGCTGGATTTTAGTATATTTTGTAAAAGTTTTATTAGTTCTATTTAGACTTCAGTCAAGCTCTCCATTGACAGACAACTAAGTAATGGCCCTTATTCGCCAGATTTTTGGTTCAAGATGGCTGCATACGAGCTTGTACAATAGGAACAGAAGTACATCATTTGAATATTCAAGCCTCCTCTACCATTTAATAAGATCTTGGTTGATTTCCTTGTGTTTTCAATTCTACATTCGTATGAAATCCTGATCATTCAAGCTTTCCCTTGCCCATCAAGAATCTATTTACTTCTATCTTAAAAGTATTCAAGACCCTGCCTCCACTGCCTTTCTAGACAAAAGTACGTTTACAAAATTTTGCAACCACCAGACAAGAAATTTCTCTGTCTCTTCTGCCTTGAAAGGGTGACCCCACCTTAGGACAAGCCCACAATAGAATATATCCTTTCCACTCACAGTTTATCAAAACCTTTGAGGATCTTAAACTTCTATCTGGTCACCCTCGCTCCAGTGAAAACAAGCCCAGTCTGTTTAATCTATCCTGGTAAGATAACCTGCTCATTCTAGGTATCCATCTGGTAAACCTCCTGTGAACTGCCTTCAATATGTCTTCATCCATGCCCAAGTAAGGACACCAAAAGTGCGCACACTATTCACAATTGATCTCACCAGTGTCCTTTGAAGAGAAGGGTGACATGCTTACTTTTATGTTTGCTTCCTCTTGTAATGAAGAAAAGCATTTCATTAGCTGCCATTTGTGAATCCTGCACCAGATTACCTAAATCTCTCTGCACCTCTAAATTATGTTTGTTCACTGATAAAGTAACACTCTGCTTTTTATTGTTCCAACTAAAGTGAACAATTTCACATTTCCCACATTGTACTCCACCTGCTACATTTTTGCTAACTCACTCAAACTAGCTATATTAGTCTTCACCTCCTTTATGTTGTCTTCAAGATACTTAACTATCCATCTTAGTGTTATCTGCAAATTTAACTACCATGTCTTTGATCCCTTCGTCAAAGACATTGATTTAAATTGTAAGCCATTCAGGCGCCGGCACAGATACCTGAAGGACTCCACTAGTCATGTCCTGCCAATCAGACAAGGATCCATTTATGCATGTTGTCTTTTTTTCTGTAAATCTGCCGATCATACTGCTTCCTCAGAGTACCTTAACTCTGAGGTCATTAGTTAATCCTGTCCTTTTTTAAAATTTTGATACTAAAGTCTAATGTAAACTGCTGTCTGGTCAGTTGCAATATGTGCTGCTATGAGAAACTATCTTTAAAAGCATTCTTTAAACTACTTATCCAGGTTACTACTCCCAATCTGGTTTTTGCAGTTTGTGTAGATTAAAGTTGTCCACAAATATTGCCGTTCCTTTATCACAAGAACCCAGTATTTGTTGGTGTTACTTTGTCCAGCATTGTGTCCACCTCAACTGATTTTAACATTTGCAACTCCTGAACCAAGGTCATGTTTCATTATTGAACCAAGGTCATGTTTCATTATTGAACCAAGGTCATGTTTCATTATTG
>NC_063332.1:133876949-133881037 GCF_021869965.1 Rhincodon typus | reverse complement strand
ACCAAGGTCATGTTTCATTATTGAACCAAGGTCATGTTTCATTATTGCACAAATGTCATCCTAGATTAACAGTGCTACCTCTCAACCTTTTTACTCATTCTCCTATTTTTCTTGAATGTCTCATATCCTTCCATATTCAGAACCCAGTCCTTGAAGCCTTGTCTCTATAATGGCTTTCAGCTCGTAGTTACTTATCTCATGGTATGCTATCAGTTCATTTACTTTATGAATGCTATTTGCATTCAAATTTAGAGCCTTTTAGTTTTTGTCTTTCTAGCATCTTGTCTTGGTTATTAGTGTGCTCCCCTAGGTTTTGCTATGGCCTTTCTTGACATTCTCTATTTATTATTTTCTTTATTACTACTATTTCTGTGTCTTGTCTCTGCTCTTTGATCTGCAAGACCTTTCCACTTTTGATCTCTTGGCCCCCCAGGCTGCACATTGCCTCCTATAAAGATGGTGGCTAGTTCCCTGAGCCTATCACCAGGGGAAAACTTGCAATAACCGTTCCATTGAATACAATTATGGGATCAATAATTTCTTATTCAGGGCTTTTGGTAAGATGTTTACCAAGTTCCCCTGTTCATCCAACAGGTCAAGTACTCTCTTTTGCCATGCTTTGGGGAGAGACTGAGTAGACGAGGGTAAAGTTAGCTGGATGCTGCCTCAGACTTGGTGCAGTGTCGAGCTTGTGATTCCACCTGTTTTGATGAACCTATGGAGGTTGTGTAGTGTGTGAAGTGCTATCCTAGGGTTTTAAAAAGCTGTAGCTCATGAAATAAAGGTGGATTGGTTTTGATCTTTCAGAATTGCTTCAAATTCAGAGGTGAGGAATTTTGCAGCAAGTAACTTGCCTCCTGTCTCCCCAGTATTTGTTCACTATGTAAAGGGAAGTCAGAGCCGCGATCTAATACTCTCCTTATGCCTGGATGTTGCTGGATCCAACATGACATGAGATGTTCAGATATCTAAGACTGCTGGACTTGCACCCCCTCCACCATCTTCCATGGTCACTCCCTTCAATATCAGTGCACAGTGGCAGTATTGTATACTATCTACAAGATACACGGCAGCAATTCTCAAAGGGCCCCTTCAACAGCACCTTCCAAATCCCTGACCTCTATGATCTAGAAGAATCAAGGCATCCGATCTGAGAACACAACCTGCAAATTCTCTTCCAAACCACACGCTGTCAAATTGGAATCATATTGTCCTGCCTTTACTGTGTTCCTACATCCCAAGGACTGCATTCGTTCAAAAAAAAGTTCACCACAATCTGTTCAAGGGTAATTAGGGGTGAGCAATGAGTCCACGTCCTTAGATTTTAAACAAAAGCCACTGAACTCTACAATTTAAAATGGGCGGGAATGGGGAACTGTGGGCCATTTGTCAGGGAAGTGCCAGAATCCGTTTTTAGGAAGGTACTAACAGGGAAATCTGCTTCAACATATTTTGATTTTCTGAGTCAGTACTGATTTATTAAAATTAAAGTGTGTTCAACATGTTAGCTTATTAAGCTTGTAGCTAAAGGAGAATGTTGTACATTTTGTGTATTTGGGTTCTGAGAGAATTTGATAGGATGTCCCAAGAAATTTGAGGCTGATGGTACTGAACATGCAACATTAACGTGAATTGATTATCTGTTGATTTAAGTGAGCATAGAACATTGAACAGTACAGCACATGGACAAGCCCTTTGCCCCACCATGCCAGCCATGATGCCGTTTTTAAACTAATCCTGCCTGCCTGTACATGATCCATACCCTCTTTCCTATCTGTTCACATGTCTGTCAAAATGCCTCTTAAACACTGCTATCATATCTGCTACTGTCGTCTTCCCTGGCAATGTGTTCCAGGCACTTACCAACCTTTTTTGTTTGAAAAACCCTTGCCTCACATATCTCCTTTAAATTTTCCCCCTTTCACCTTAAACCTACGCCCCCTCGTATTTAACATTTCTGCCCTTGGGAGAAAATTCCAGCAATCCACCCTATCCGTGCCTCTTAAATTGTATATACTTCCATCATGTCGCTTCCCTCAGCCTCTGAAGCTTTAGTGAAAACAATCCAACTATTTTTCACTAGAGCATAGGAGTTTGAGAGGTGACCTTTATTTAGGTTTATAAATTCAAGAGTGGCATAGATAGGGTTAATGGTAGGTGTATTTTCCCTTTGGATGGGGGATTTCAAGATTAGGAGTATATTAAGATGAGAGGAGAGGGTGGGTCACTTGTGGAATGAACTTCCTGAGGAAGTGGTGGATGCAGGCACAGGTATAATGTTTAAAAGACATTTGGATAAGTACATGAATAGGAAAGGTTAGGAGGGATATGGGCCAGGAGCAGGCAGATGGGACTAGTTTAGTTTGGGATTATGTTCGACATGGACTGGTTGGACTGAAACGTCTGTTTTTGTGCTGTATGGCTCTGTGTCCACCCTCTCCTTATAGCAACATCCTGGTAAATCGCTTTTGCACCCTCCAAAGCCTCCACATCCTTCCTATAGTCTCGCAACCTGAACTGCACTCAATAATCCAAACGTTGCCCAACTGTGGTAAAACACATATCATTGAGATTGGCAGGCTATAACTAAACAGAGTGCTACATGGATTGGTACTTGAACCTCAGCAATTTTCGTATTGTATCAATGAATTAGATAAGGGCACTGTGTAATGAATTCAGGTTTGCTGGTGATACATACAATGTTAAGTAGGAAAGTATGATTTGAGGGGGATGTGACAACATTGTGGAAAGCTAAAGATAAATGAGTAGGTAAGAGCTTGGTAAATAAGTAGAGAATTGTGAAATGATTTACTTTGGAAGAAAATTAGACAATTTTAAAGAAATTGTTGCAAGGCAACATCCAACAGTCCAATTTGGAATTATATTGCCATTTCTTTGACACTGGTTCAAAATCCTGGAGCTCCCTTTCCAACAGTACTACTGTTGTCCTACAACCCTAAGGAGCAGCTCACCACAGTGACCTGCAGGGCAATTAGTGTGGGCAGTAATTATCCAGTGATGTCCATGTCCCATCAGCGAATATTGAAAGGTGAACAACTGGGAAGTGTCAGTATTCAGAGGGATCTGGGTAATCCTGGATGCCCAATTATAAGTGTGAAAATATAGCAAGCTGTTGGGAAAGCAAGTGAATGATATGTAGACCTTTAATTATAGTGGGATCAGAATACAAGCATAAATGGATTGGAATAACATGTAAATAAATCTTAGTATTACATAGGGTGTTGAAGAAACTGTACATGGAGTATCATCTAAAGTTTTGGTCTTTTTAACCACAGGATATTTTTGCCTTGGAAGGAATGCATTGAAGGTGGCCCAGACTGATCATTGGGATGAAGGGTTTGCTCCAAGATGAGAGATTGAGTTACTCAGACATATATTCACCAGATTCCAGAAGAATCCGTTTATTCATGAGCGAAATGCAAAAGGATATGTGCTGGGAGGATATTTTCCCTAGCTAGAATTAGGAGGCTGAGCCTCAGTGTAGGAGGCTGGCCATTTAGGACTGAGATGAGAAATTTTGTCATGTGGCTATAGACTTTTGGAATTGTCTGCCCCAGACAGAGTCAACTAAATTAAAGTCAGATTGATTTGTTGCTTATGGTGACTAAACAAATTGAAGCATATAGGGATAGTGCAGGAAGATGTAATTGAGTTACTGGATCAGTATGCTCTTATTGAATAGCGAAGCAGACTTAAAGGATGGAATGGTGTAAACTCCTGCTGTTAGTTTAATGTTTGCCAAGTACTAGATTGTGATAAACTGGTTGAAATTAGCAGAGTGTGAAAATTCGAACTCACGGGTGGGAAATGTTGCATCGGCGGAGACAAAGTTGGCGAGGTAGGCCCAGTGGTGAAAGCTGGGTGCCTGAGGAGTGGCAACTCAACATTGATTAGGTCTGGTGTTGGTAGTGGCAAAGCGGTGGGAGAAGGGTTGTGAACTTTCTTTAAGCGAAATAGCATAGAATTTCTGCAGTGTGAAGGCAGACCATTCAGCCCATCGAGTCCATACCAACCGTCCAAAGAGTAACCGACGCAGCCCCCTCTGCCTCCCCCAACTGCCCCCACAC
>NC_063332.1:133866786-133876849 GCF_021869965.1 Rhincodon typus | reverse complement strand
CCAGTCCATCCCTGTAACATTTACTTCCCATGGCTAATTCACCTAGCCTATGCATCCCTGGACACTATGGGCAATTTAGCATGGTCAATCCACCTAACCTTCACATCTTTGGCCCATGGGAGGAAACCCACGCAGACACTGGGAGAACGTGCAAACTCCCCACAGTTGCCTGAGGATGGAATCGAACCTGGGTTCTTGGCGCTGTGAGGCAGCAGTACTAACCACTAAGCCACCGTCCTGTCCCCTTTTTTATTTTTATTCATTTTTGTTTTTAAAATTATTCTTAAACTATTCAAAGTGGCACCAGATCATGACGACAATGGAAGCTTTTCGCTGTATATTACTTTGTTTCACTGTAAAATACACGTGGTAGTAAAATCATTCATTCAGTTGTAGGTAGGCAGAGACACCTTGGTTGCAGGACAGATTGATTGGGTAATCAAAAATGCATGGTTACAAAAACAGAAATTGCTGGGGTAACTCTGCAGGTCCGGTAGCATCTTTGGAGAGAAAATAAGGTTGACATTTCCGATTCCAATGACTGTCCTTTAGGAGTACTAGTAACAATCCTGGTATAGTCAATAGTTTCCTCTACCACAGATGCTAAAGAAAGTTATTAGTTGAACATATTGAACAAGCCTCTCATTCAGTTCACAAAGTTGGTTTTATGGATTTTAATTAGGTAGAAGATGTATAAGTATGTAAGAGGGATTATCCATATTATAAGACCTTGGAATAACACCACAGTTAGAATGTACTTTGTACGGCATTAGCATTTAATCTATAGGAAGAATGTGAAGCTGAGATAAGAGATTGCAGTTTCATTGGAATGCTGCCTTGCATGAGGCAATGCACCTGTAGCAAGAGGATTTGAAAAATATAGGTAGGTGAATATCTCTATCAAATAATTTTGTTGGAAGAGATTGAGTGATAGTTGTTTAAAATTATTAAAAGGTGGGGCAGGGTCATTAGATATGGTCTGTTTCAATTAATTCAGGAGTGAAGATTCTGAAACAAGCTATTCAGGACAGAACAGGAGAATGTTACGAAGCTGTAGTGCGCAGTACATAGTGGTTGGTGATTCAAAATAGAAGTCCTATTAGTACAGCAAACTTTGTTTTAACTGGCACCTTATGAACGGGTAGTCTTAACAAAACAAAAATTGTATACCTCCAATACAGCAAAGTTTACTGTATTGTGTCCAATTACTATTGCTTTTTAAATTTATTTGCCTCAATGTAAATATATTTGATCAAATGAATGGTCACATTAAATATCATCAATTATTCCCTTGAGGCAATTTCTCCTCCTATACTGCGATCTACTAGGATGTCCGAGTAATCAGTTGAGGGTGTGAATGAGAAGGCTCTCTGCCAGGTAAGTCTTATTTAAGGTGAAGCTGCATTGTTATTTAAGTGATTATGCTGTAATTAAAATAGAACAGTAGTGTGTATATCCCCTGTATTACATTTCCATTACTTAGTATGTGTTTTTATGTGGACTTCTCGATTATCTGGAATAATTAATCAACTGGTCCCAGAGGTACCAGTTAATAAAAGGTTTGCTGGATTTAAGAATAGTATAGACAGGTGATTGAAGGAGAACCTAGATGTAGAAACGTGAAGGGTCCATGAGATTAGAGCTGCTATTTATGTAAAAGATGAATAACAATGGATTGGCTGGACTAGTTTGTGTTCAGTTTTTAAGTAGTTGGACAGATAAGGAAATTAAAGTGCAGGGTGCTCATTGCTAGCAAA
The DNA here is from genome assembly GCF_021869965.1 of Rhincodon typus. Lineage (NCBI taxonomy): Eukaryota > Metazoa > Chordata > Chondrichthyes > Orectolobiformes > Rhincodontidae > Rhincodon > Rhincodon typus. Next base: position 133,875,092 of record NC_063332.1, on the reverse strand, counting down.
ATGTATAGCATAATTTTTTAAAGGATCTTTCAAGCTGGATGTTAATTCAGTCAATTCTGTGCTTCCTTTTTGAAAAATGAATATATTTGACAATTCATTTAGTTTACAAAAAAGATGTTAGAGTATTGGTGTTTCTATCTGATTTGAAAAAAATGAAATCTGTTCAGGTCTTCCACTTACACATTTGTAGTTCACCTTATGAAGTGTGTTTAATGTTTACCTAGTCAATAATGACTCTTCATAACTTACTCAAAAAAAGTTTACTAATTCAAAGTTTTGGCAAAGATCTGTAGCTCGGTTTGTGGGTGAGGTTGTTGACTTGCTAGCCAAGCTGGCTTGTTCTCATTCAGATGTTTCATCACTATGCTAGGTGACCTCATCAGTGGAGCCTCTGATGAAGCGGTGTTATTCTACTCCGCTTGGAATTTATACTGTCTGGTCCGTTATGGTGAGTAGTGTCATATCCGGTTCTGATCTGTATAGGTTTATATATGGGGTCCAATTCTGTGTTTGTTGATTGCATTATGGGTGGAGAACAGATATCTCTGCACCTTCATCTGCAGATGCCTACTAAACAGACAACAGGAAGACACAGTACACCCTAACACACTGGCCTCACTACCATACATCAAGAACACTTTGGAACTGACAACAAGACTCCTAAGACCACTAGGAATCATGGTAGCCCACAGCCACTCTACGACAAATACTTACAAGGATTAAAGACCCCATTCCCAAAACATGCAGAACCTATGCAGTTTACAAAATACTATGCAACGACTGCCACAAACATTAGATTGGACAGATAGGAAGGAAACTAGTGATCAGAATACTTGAACATCAACTAGCACCAAAATGGTACGACAGATTCTCCTTAATATTGGTACACTCGGACCATGAAGGCCATCGATTCAACTGGGACAAGGTAACCATAGTAGCCCAAGCCAAACGTACATACGCACGGGAATTCCTAGAGGCATGGTTCTCCACCTGTAATGCAATCAACAAACACACAGAATTGGACCACATATACAAACCCATATAGATCAAAACCGGAAATGACAGTACTCACCATAACGGACCAGACAGTATAAATTCCAAGTGGAGTAGAATAATACCGCTTCATCAGAGGCTCCACTGATGATGTCACCGAGCATGGTGACCAAACGTCTGAACAAGAGCAAGCCAGCTTGGCGAGTATGTCAACAACCTCAAGTTTACTAATTATTTTCTGGAAGTGTTAGATTTCTTTCATAGGCTTGTTGCTATAGTTATTCAGTTCTGAAATTCTCAACCTCTATGTACTGTTGTTCAATGTGGCTCTTTTTGCAAAAATAATATTGCTTTGGCAGAACAGAAGGTCATCTGACTTGACGGGAACAGCTGGATCTGTTGAATAGGCAGGAAATTCCAGATTAAGAATGAGGGTTTTGTTTTGAGCACACTCATCGGTAAACTGTAATTGACATGTGGCATTTTAAGGAAGGCAGGCACAGGAAGTGACTCATTTAGAATCTTGTGCACAATTGCAGGAAAAGCAAACAGAGTGACTTAGTTAACTTCAGCATTGGCATTATCATCTTAAGTCTTTAGTTGTTTGCCAGTCTGTTTAAATTTATATTGATAGAACACAATAATATGTTGATCATAAACAGTTTTAAATATTTTTAATTTATTCATTTTTGTGGGATGTGGGCGTTGCTGGCTGACCAGCATTTATTGCCCGATTCTAGTTGGTCTTGAAGGTGGTGGTGGGCTGCCTTCTTAAACCGCTGGAGTCCACCTACTATGGATTGACTCTCAATGACATTAGGGAGGGAATTCCAGGATTTTGACCTAGCGACAGTGAAGGATTGGTGATATATTTCCAAGTCAGGATGGTGAGTGACTTGGGGAGGGATTTTGAAATTGGTGTTCCCGTATATCTGCTGCCCTTGGCCTTCTAGGTGGAAGTGATCGTGGGTTTGGAAGGTGCTGTCTGAGGACCTTTGGTGAATTTCTGCAGTGCATCTTGTAGATAGTACACACTGCTGCTACTGAGTGTCAGTGTAGAGAGAGTGGATGCAGTGCCAATCAAGCGGGCTGCTTTGTCTTAGATGGTGTCAAGCTTCTTGAATGAAATTGGGGCTGCTCTCATTCAGGCAAGTGGGGAGTATTCCGTCACACTCCTGACTTGTGCATTGTAGATGTGGGCAGGCTTTGGGGAGTCAGGAGGTGAGTTATTCGCAGCAGTATTCCTAGCCTCTGACCAGCTCTTGTAGCCACTGCATTTATGTAGTGAGTCCAGTTGAGTTTCTGATCAATGATAATTCCCAGGATGTTGATCATGGGAGATTCAATGATGGTAACCATTGAATGTCAAGGGGTCGTGGTTAGATTGTCTTTTATTGGTGATGGTCATAGCCCGGCATTTGTATGGCGCAAGCCTGGATATTGACCAGACCTTGTTGCATTTGGACACTGACTCCTTCGGTGTCTGAGGATTTGCGAATGTTGCTGAACATTGTACAACCATTGGCGAACATCCCCACTTCTGACCTTAAGATGGAGGGAAGGTCATTGAAGCAGCTGAAGATGGTTGGGCCTAGGACTCATGCAGAGATGTCCTGGACCTGAGATGACTGACCTCCAACAACCACGACCATCTTCCTATGTATCAAGTATGACTGTAACCAACGGAGAGTTTTCCGGATGCCCATTCAATCCAGTTTTGCTAGGGTTCTGTGATGCCACAGTCGGTTGAATGCAGCCTTAATGTCAAGAGCTGTCACTCTCACCTCCCCTCACCTCTGGAATTCAGCTCTTTTCACCATGTTTGAGCCAAGCATGTAATGAGATCAGGAGCTGAGTGGCCATGGCAGAACCCAAACTGGTGCCACTGAGCAGGTTATTGCTGAGCAGGTGCTGCTTGATAGCATTGTTGATGACACCTTCCATCACCTTTACTATTGAGAGGAGAGAGGACACTGTTGTGGCGGTAATTGGATGGTTTTGATTTGTCCTGCTTTTTACCTACAGGACATACTTGGACAATTTTCCACATTCAGGTAGATGCCAGTGTTGTAACTGTACTGGAACAGGTTGACTAGGGGAGCGGCAAGTTCTGAAGCACAAGTCTTCAGTACTATCACCGAGATGTTGTCAGGGCCAGTAGCATTTGCAGTATCCAGCGTCTCCAACCGTTTCTTCAACTCAGTTCTGGTTATTTGATTGTGGGAAGAGGAAAAATTGTTGTTTGTTACATTAAAAATATTTTCCTGAAGTACTTGGAGGTGGAATAAAAATGTCATGAGTTTTTTGACGATGATAAAGCTGTGGATGTCTATATGAACTTCAGCAAGGCTTTCGACAAGGTTCTGCATGGTAGACTGTCTAGCAAGGTTAGATCACATGGAACCGAGGAGAACCTAGCCAATTGGATACAAAATTGGCTTGAAAGATAGGAGAAAGAGGGTGGTGGTAGAGGGTTGTTTTTCAGGCTACAGGCCTGTGATCAGCTTGCCACAAGGATTGGTGCTGTGTCCACTACTTTTTATCATTTATGTAAATGATTTGGATGTGAATGTAAGAAGTATGGTTAGTAAGTTTGCAGATGATACCAAATTTGGTGGTGTAGTGGACGGTGAAGAAGGCTATCTCTGAGTACGACAGAACCATCATCAAACGGGCAAATGGGCCAAGGAGTGGAAAATGGACTTCAATTTAGATAAAGGTGAGGTGTTGAATTTTGGTAAGGCAAGTAGGGGCAGGACTTATAAACTTAATGGTAAGGTCCTGGACACACACTCGCTGAACAAGGAGACCTAGGCACACTTGCCTTTATTGGTCAGAACGTTGAGTGTAGGAGTTGGGATGTCATGTTGCGGTTGTACAGGACATTGGTGCGGCCACTTTTAGAATACCGTGTACAATTCTGGTCAACCTTGTATAGGAACTATATTGGTAAACTTGAAAGGATGCAGAAAAGATTACAAGGATATTGCTGGGACTGGAGGGTTTGAGCTATAGGGAGGGGCCGAATAGGCTGCGGCTTTTTTTATATATAAAAACAATTGATGTATACTTTGTGTGAATAAATATCTAAACATAAAATTGTTATGGATAGTATTGCTAAGCATATAAGATCAACTCCTTGAGACATCAAGGTATACAGCATGGAAACAGACCCTTTGGTCCAACTCGTCGAAGCTAAGCAGATATCCTAGATAAGTCGAGCTCCATTTGCCAGCATTTGGCCCATATCCCTCTAAACCTTTCCTATTCATATACCCATCCAGATGTCTTTTAAACGTTGTAATTGTACCAGGCTCCACCACTTCCTCTGGTAGCTCGTTCCACACCTGCACCACCATCTGTGTGAAAAAGTTGCCTCTTAGGTCCCTTTTAAATCTTTCCGCTGTCAGCTTAAATCTGTGCTCTCTAGTTTTGGACTCCCCCACCCTGGGGAAGAGTCCTTTACTATTGACCCTAACCATGCCTGTTATGATTCTATAAACCTCTATAACATCATCCCTCAGCCTCTGATACCCCAGGGAAAGTAGCCCCAGCTTATTCAGCCTCTCCTTATAGTTCAAATCCTCCAACCTTGGCAACATCCTTGTAAATCTTCTCTGAACCCTTGCAGGTTTCACAACATCCTTCCTAAAGCAGGGAGATCAGAATTGCATACAATATTCCAAAAGTGGCCAAGTAGTAATAGTGAAATAGCAGAAATATTAGAGTTACTTTGACTCCATTTCCCTAATGAAAATAATTGAAGTGGACATGTCATGCAAAGAAACATCGGAAAGAAGGTGGAAAGACTAGACAAATCTTTGTTTGGTTAGATTTCCAGAGGACTGGCAGAGAGTTAATACTCTTCTAATCAAAAGGAGAGAATGAACAAATCCAGAGAACTGTATATTAGCTGTATTAATGTTGGTACTGTGGAAGTTTTCAAAGATATGAGAGGAAACAATGTATTAATTGAAAATATAACTAATAACGTATAGTAAGCTTCAATTTGAAAAGGGCAGGTTTTGAACCTACTTGTTGAATTATTTGAATTAGACAAAGGTAATACAATGAATATAATATTTTTGGACTTTGAGAAGTCATGTAGGAGATTCATGCCTAAGATTAGAACATGTGGAATTGGGAGACAAGTAGTAAACTAGATAGCAAACTGCCTGCAAACAGAAAGCAGTATTGGATTTAAGAGTAATTACTCAAAAAAACGTGGAAGATGAGAGGAGTTTTTCCAAATCAATCAGTTCACAATTTCACTGTTCTTCCCTGAATGATTTTGACTCTGGAATTGGAATTACATCAAATTTTGCATATTATACCAAATTTGGAGTATAGCACCGGGAAAGACATGTCAAAGTTTAAGACCTCAGTAACCCAAATTGCGTGAACAACATGTGCGTGGTGATTGCCAGTCATTAGATTACAACTGCCTGCAGACTTTTAGTGAGTTTTATATGGCAACTCGTCATTATCAGGAATCCACATTTAAGATTCTACCTCAATGTTCTGGACTTCCAGCTGAAAATATGATTGACTGTGAAAATCTAAAATCTTTTGATCTTAATACCTCAAATATATCTTTCCCCTTCTAGTTGAATGTAAGCTTTGAGGTGAGATGTCCAGAGCGAGTATATTATACCACTCATGGATAAGACATAAAAAGCATTCTATTTAATTTAGAAACTGATATACAGTTGCATTGCTGGAATCAGTGAAACATCAGTTATTTGTGTTAGATTAAGTCTGATAAATTAGAAAATTAATTTACTGTTCAATTCTCTATGGTTTATTATTCAGCGGATGTAAAGAAGTCACCCAGCTTCTGCGGTAGTTGGTGAATTTCGTATCAATTTGAGATTTATAATGCCAGCTCAAAGTGCAGAGATCTGTGTTAAACCACTGGTTGATTTCAATAACCATTACTTATGTGTTAATGAACTTTTTTCTTCACCTCTTGAAGATATTAAACTGATAGGACATGCACAATATATCACACAATAAAACTATCAGTTCAAAATGCATTACCATTGCATGAAGGAAGGGAGGAATGTTGATTTGAAGTCTGATAGTCTATTGCTGATTGGAGTGCAGAGCAGTGTCATTAATCAGCATTACTCATCCACTCTCATACTAATTTCTGTATTGGTATTTTATTATATTGGCTGGTGTTCTTTGCATAGACTCCATATTGATTTTTCTGACTGACTGGTAGAGAAATGACAGACTGATTGCAGTAGGTGAGATGACCATCAGCTTGATTATCTAATATCAAGATTCCGCTGCAGACTTGTACGCAAAGGATGATGCAGATTAACTGAGTAGTGCAGTCATGGCTAATTTGTAATCCTGTACTGTCAAGCAGAGGATAAAGGACATTTGTAATTGTGAACAGTCAGCTGTTTTGATGCATTTAAAGATTAAAATGCATCCTGTTATTGTACAAGGACACACCATGACATCAACTTTTTTTACTGGCTCCGGTATTTCATTTTCTACGCATGTATCTTGAAAAACACATGATTGAATAAAAGATTTTTTATTAATATTGAATTTTAATCTATTTAATGTTCACTAAGGATTTGGAAAAAGGATGGGGAGATGAGCTTTTAGGTTACTTTCCTTTTTTCTGGTTTTTATTTTTCCAGTATGAAATGTTTATAATCAATCTACCTGCCCTGTCAGCTAATTGTGCTGTATGGCATAAAAGGATTCTATGAAAACTAGGAAATGCTATGGATGAAATTTTCTCTATAAAAGCAAAGTTTGACTAATGTGCTCAGAACACCATCTGCAATGTGCAGTACAAAGGTTCACTTGCTGTGTAAAATGTAATTTTCAAAATGGGGGATTAAAAAAATGCTCTTCCCAAGAAATGAAATCCAAGAATTGCCATTCAAGCTTAGTGTAATTTACCTACAGGTGTTCCATGTCAGACTCCAGCCCAAACGGAACAATTGCCTATTTGGATTTCCCCATGAGCCCATCTGAGACTAGGAATAATGATCAAGCACTAATTGCCCCTGACCACGCCTGTGTGATAGTTTGAAATTTAGTATTCTTGCATTCACCCTGATGAGTGCAAGATGAAATGTTTGGCAACATCTCTATTTTCAGCAACGCTATAGAAATTCAGATATTTTCCTTCAGTTTGCCATGTGTTGTGTGGAACAAACACAAAATGCTGAAAAAACTCAGCAGATCGGGCAGCATTTGTAAAAAAAGAAACTGTTAACGTTTCAAGTCGGAAATGATTATGCTGCAGAACCAAAGTCGTATTGAACTCAAAACATTAACTCTGCTTCTGTTTTCACAGATACTGCCAGACCAGCTGAGTTTCTCCAGGATTCTGTTTGTTTCAGATTTCCACAGTACTTTTTTTATTATTTTGAACGTTGTTTGTGTCATTTAAAAACAATGAATATCCACCAGTTATGGAGTAGTGGAAATGGAGATCACAGTAGATTTTAAAATAAATACACGTACCAGGAGAGATACAGTTTCTTTATGCTCTGCACTTCATTTGCTAACCAACTGCAGTTTGGAAAGTCTTTTTGTAGAATATTTTATAATTTTTTAACCTTCTCTTTTGTTCCAGTTCTTCCTCCAGTGTTGGTTCCAAGACACAGTGAATTTAACCCACAACATAGTCTACTTGCACAGTTTCGTAATTTGGGCCATAATGATCCTCCTATGCCACAAAATGCTGCCTTCCCAGTTTCCTTTCAACAGCCAAACACCCACCCGTTCCCCAGCTCTCCCAACAGAAGTTATCCCAGCTCCCCAGGAAGTAGTACGTATCCTCATTCTCCAGCCAGCTCTGGACCAAGCAGCCCATTTCAGATGCCAGGTAAGAGTCATATTATGTTTTATGATAATATTCCTTAGCTGCCTTTGTTATTGTCTTCATTCTTGTACTAATTACCTAAATTAGATCTAAACAAAGTGGTTTAATTTTACATGCATCTCTTGCCATCATATTTGAACAGGAATTGGTGCCTTTGACATTGTCATTGTGTGCCCACAATGCAATGGAACTGGACCCTTTGTTACTGTCTGTACCTTTGCTGGCCGTGCCTCGCCCACTCTTGCTGCTGGTTGCCCCATCACCCGCTCAGACAGTGGAGCAACAAGTGAGCTTGTGCATGAGATACTAAGGGCTCTTCTTAAGTAGTTTTCTAATTCATTTTAGGGACACCAGGCTACTGCATGAAATAGACTTTAAATATGAAATGATTGTAAAAGTCAACTGTTAGTAACGTTGAAGGGGCTACAACTGCACTGGCTGTGAGGACACACTC
>NC_063332.1:133834879-133866386 GCF_021869965.1 Rhincodon typus | reverse complement strand
AGACCCGAAACGTCAGCTTTCCTGCTCCTCTGGTGCTGCTTGGCCTGCTGTGTTCATCCAGCTCTACACCTTGTTATTTCTGTCTTTAGGGATTTTTAGTTTTCAGCTCAACATTTGTGAAGAAGTATCAAAGGAATTGGGATAGTGGGAAGTATGGAAAATAATCTATTTGACTCCTGTGGACATCAAAATGAGTTATGACTGTCTCTTTAGAACAGTCAGTGGATGCTTGAAATTCACTGCCATGGACAGATCTATAGTAGTATAATCACATTCTAAGATAAGCCTGTCTGTTCTAATAAATGGAACATAGCATCTGATTGATTGTTACCCTAAGCTTGTCAGGTACAATTGATGGGATGCTTCCTCTTGTGAAAAGAAAACAGACTGATTTGATCAAGACTGCAGTCATAATGGTTTTCTCCACTGAAATTGATTCTTGGAGGGAAGGCCTGTTGTTTATAGCTCAGAGTAAGATAGAGGCACTGGTTATACAGGTGAACGATTACTGTTGATTATTTAATTTTGAAACAAATAATTGCAGAAAATTTTATATTAACTTGTTTAAATTTTCAATAATTAATGTCTTTTTGGTGCCATGAGTCTGGAGCTCTAAATTAAATTCCTGAAAGTTGCCATCTTAACTTCACTGAAGAAACTAATACTTGACTGACTATCCATGAGCTGTTAAAAGAACAGAAAAGCTAGGAGTCACTCTGAAATGAATTTTGATGAGCAGCCTTCAAGTAAATTGTATTTTAACATGAAAACTGCTAGCTTAAAATTTGAAGTAGTTTTCTAACATATAGAGCAAAGTAAACCTAACATTAGGAAATATATAGTTGGTTCATTAAGCTTCCAAATCTGCATTAGGAAGTAGCATTTAAATTTTGGGTTTTTTTTACATTCCTTTTTCACTGAGTTAAGTTGTTTATCACTAGTTAATAGGATAGATGCATACAAGCGCTTTTGACCTTTTTTAGTTTGTCTGGTCATAAAAATACCAAACTGCCGTCCAGCATCCAGTTATCAGATTATTATGTTGTTTTTCTCACTATCTAAGCAGGAAGATCAGTTCACATGTGAAGAACATTTTCATATTAGTCCCCAATTTCCTTTGCAGTTGATCTCTTCCTTGTCTTGATCTACTATTGTGAATTAAATTAGTGCTGAATTTGCTTATCCCAAGTCTCCTATCTGTTGGCCCTGTTTGAGACTGAACAGTCATACATTTCCACTCATTTCTCAAAACGTGATATTTTGTCACCAGAGATTAGCTTTTACATAAGTCATTTGGATTAGTTAGTCTGTTTCTGCACTCTAGGTTGAATATCATTGTTTATATAATTGCATTGCTTCCAATTTTACGACGATTTGATTTCCACCATGCTTCATATCCCACTACTTGCATCTCTCTAATGTGCACCTGCATCCCATAATGTTGGTGCTATCTGTTGCAATGTTTCCATGTGGCAGTGCATTCTACATTTTTGCTGTTCTCTATGCACAGATTCTCCTGAATTCTTTGATATGTTAGTCATTTTCTTACATATATGCTAACGAGTGCAAAACATTCTGTTAATTCTCACTGTCAAACTTACTCATTTTAAAGACTTCCATCAGGCTCCGATTTAGTGTTCCTGAGAAAAGAGCCTCCACTTTCTCCATTTTTCCTGATAGTTACATTCTTGATTCTGACTGTATGGCTTAACATTCTGTTTATTTTGTTTGCTGCTTTTCACCTGTTAAGCCCCAAGTCTAATAATGAATAGAACATTTTCAATTCCAAATGTGCCAGTTTCATTCACATTCGTCGTATGTGACAACTCTCCCCCACTTATACTCGAATATGTAATTTCAAAGGACATTGTTGCAGTCACTTGTGTCCCATGTTTTATTTGATTCCTGACCACCTCAGAATCAGTTACTCTGCCACCCAAATATTCTCTCATTTGTCTACTAAAGTTCTGAATACAAATTGTGGTACGTTAGACCTACCAGTGGACCCGAGTCCACAACACTCCATTCAATAGTGTTTCCTCGTCCCGTCCACATAACCTCACTCTTCCCATGTATTCAGTGCTGTTTAACCTTTAACCAATTTATCTTTCTTCAGCTTTATCTAGAACTTTCACTACCTTGAGTTTAGCTTTCAGATTTTAAAGTTGATATTTCCTGAATTAAGCCCTTAAACACTTGCATTTTTGTAGTGACATACTTGCATTGATTTGGAGCCACTTAGGATTCACTGTACCTAGTTGTAATTTTGTTATCTTTCTACAGCAGATACTCCCCCTCCTGCCTATATGCCTCCAGATGATCAAATGACGCAAGATGGTTCGCAGCCCATGGATACGTCAAATGTTCTTGTACCTACAATACCACCGCATCTAACCAACAGAGCAGGTGAAGAATGGGAATTGTAAACAAAACCTGAAAACACAGATCTTGTAATTTTGTTTCACCAAAATGAAGTTTATTGGAACATTTGAGGTAGCTATGGATACTGGTGTTTGCTGATTATTTTGGTTGTATGTATTGTGATATGACTCAGTTTGGAACTGTATTTTCTACTGAAGATCCTTCGCTAACAGGTCTAAAGTAGCTGCTTCATTAATTTTATTTAGTTTTCTTTATATGCCTGTTTAATGAACATGACGTGATGTTAGAACTTTGTTTTTTCAAGAGGTACCATATCAGTGCATTTTCTCTGAAGTCTTCATAATTTGACTTGGACATTTTTAGTAGCTGTTAGTTGATCTGAGCTCAGACAGTTTTTTTTTTGGGGTGGCGGGCACTTCAGTTGATTACCATCTTCGTGATCTAGAATGAGGGTAAGGATCAAGCCGTAGGTCCACTGTTTATCCGGTGACATCCACTTGAAAATGTGCAGGAAAGAGAACAAAGTTGAGTTTGATATTTCACTGTCCATCATTCTACTGATGCTCCATCTTTAGAGTTGTACATGAAAAATGGGTATTTGGAGACTTGCCCAAGATCATATGAACATACAGGTTGGGAGCAAGAATAGATCACTTGACCTTGAGCCGCCTTTGCCATTTAATAAGGCCATGCTTATCTGTTTGTGGTCTCAACCCATTCCTTGTCTATTCCCTGGTAAGTCAAGAATCTTGAAAAATATTTTAAAATAGTTTTAACTATTTAGTGACTACCTCCGCTGCTCTCTGGGGAAGAGAGCAACCCTTAATTTCCTCCTCTCTCTATCCCCTTATTTTAATCTGTTTACTAATTCTACTCTCTCCTACAAAGAGAAATCTTTTCAACATCCAACCTGTTGAGCTCCTTCAGGATCTGGTATGTTTTAATAAGATTATCGTTCATTCTTCTAAATTCCAACCTGTTCAATTACTTCATGTAACGTAACCCCTCATTCCAAGGTATGTGTTAAGGTTTACAAAATGAGCTTAGGGTTGTCCGTGTGGTTTTTTTTGTTGAGCTAGAAAATTCAATGGTGTGATTACTGCTCATCCCCAGTTATATTTTTAAATGTTGAATATGGGTAGACCAAACCTATTGCCCTAAGATGGTGCTAGAATATCAGCTCCTTGAACTGATGTAGTCCTGTGGGGCTAACATGCCTATAGTGAAGTGTGGAATTTTGTGTTATTAAACCAGCGATGATAAGGGTAATACATCCAGGCCAGTATAATATGGAGCCTGGAGTGGCTGTTTCCATGACATTGAACCTCTTTGTTCTTTTTTGCTATCAAGGACACCGGGGAGAAGCTGCTGTTGAATTAAATGTAGCTAGTTGTGCCTCATTCTATAAATAATGTATGCCACAAATAATGTGCAAATGACGCTGTGGATGGATTTTGAGCCGGTTGGTAAGAACTACAAATCTACTCAAGTCAGGAGTGAGATAGAATACTCACCACCAACACAGATGGGTGTTGCCGTAACAACAGATGAGAGGCCATGATCCAGACTAGAGTCTTTTGAAGGTGAAAAGTTTCGATGAACTCATTATGCATTTAGAGTTCCCGGTCTCTAGTTTACTTTTGTTGCCCCAAGTTAGAATAGTTCGTCCTGTTCAGCTTCTAACCCGCATTAACACCCAAGTATTGGAAGTTTGAAGACACTTCAGATAAAAGTGCTGAAGAATCAGGAAATAGCTGGTCTTAACTGCAGAGATTGGTGTTATCTGTCTTTTGTTATCCAAAGCTAGATGTTTAGCACATATATTTAAGGTGTGTTATGCTGGATTTTGAAGGAATTGTGAATAGAGCTATACAGTGAAATCCTCAGTAAACAAGCCTCTCTTTGTGATGACCGGCTGGTCTTTGAAAATAGTCAAACCGCAGATGCTTTCCTGCAAAATATCTGTTTGTTTGTGTCTAAAGGCTACAGTGAATATCCATTGAGAAGTATGACCATGATCTTGGGTTAAATGATTTCAGCCACTGCAGTGTTTTTCTTTGACTCCTGTTAAGATGAGTTGTTTCGGCTTGTTGATGTCTTTACTTAAATGTCAAATATTTGAGGACCAGTAGTCTTGCCTCTCCTCTAGCTTTCACTTCTGTCCATGAAAGATGCTTGGAGATGAGTGGTTCTGACAGTATCCAGATTGTACATTAATCAAGAATTGTTTAATTGCAGTATTGACCAATTTCAGTGAAGTGTTGGAAAGAGTTGATTGGTAATCAGTTTGTAAAGCAGTAACTGGCTTCTAGATTTTAGTTGTCTGTATTAGATTTTACCTGTGGAAACAATACTACCTTCCATATGGTCAAACAAATGCCATTGTTTTAGCAATACTTTATCAGATGTGGCTAGCTTTCAAGTCCATCTGTATAGCAGTGGAAATGCGATATTGTTGAAACCTATACCTATTTTGTTCTTATACCCTCATTAACTTTGGTCACATGGAGTGAACTGAACTGGCTAGTCATAAGCATCAGAGGTAGCAAAGACCTCTGGCTGCATTGAGCCAGAAATGGTCTGGCTAGATAGAATGTACCCTGGAGAGGTCAGGAGTATTGGGTGAAGCTTGAGATTCTGTAAATGTACTCAAGTTAATTTATTACTTGATTAGATTGTGGGACAGCTGTCCAACTTGTGCACTCTGATTCATTTTTTTAAAAATTCATTTTGGGATGTGAATGTCACAACGCTGTTGCAAACATCAAACATCTCCAGTTTAGACCTTATGATGGAGGGGAAACTCATTGATGAAGTAGCAGAATATTGTTGGATCTAGGGACATTACCTTGTGAAACTCCTAAGGGCTCTTGTGGTTCAGTGGTACTGTCCCTACCCCTGAGCCAAGATGCCCAGGTTCAAGTCCCACCTCCTCCAGAGAAATGTAATATAATCTCTAAACAGGTTGATTAACATATCTATCTTGAGGAACTCTTGCACAGATGTCCTGTCACTGAGATGACTGACATCCGACAACCACAACCATTTTCCTTTGCATCAGGCATGACTTTAACCAGCAGAGAGTTTCCCATCTAACTCCCACTCACTCCAGTTTTGCTAAGGCTACTTTATGCTCCACTTGGTCAAGTGTGGCCTCTATTTTAAGGGCAGTGACTGTTGCCTCATCTCTGAAATTTCCAGCTGATTTGTTTGTGTTTGAAGTAAGGCCATAAAGGGGTCAGGAGTTAAGTGTCCCAGGTGGAACCTAAACTGAGCATCAGTGAGTAGGTTATTAAGTCTGTGATGTTTGATAGCAATATTGACAAAACTCACATCCTTTTACTGATGATTGAGTGTAGACTGGAGGGGTGGTTGGATTTGAACAGCTTTTTGTATACTGGGCATGCCTGGACAATTTTCCACATTCAGTAGATACCTATGTTGTGGATGTCATGAATCAGCTTGGTTAGGGGGCCCAGCAAGTTCTAGAGCACAATGTTGCAGTGTTATTGCTAGAATGTTGTCAAAGCCCATAACCTTTATAGTGCTCAATGCCTCCAGCATATGGAATAAATTGAATTTGCTGAAGAGTAGCATCTGTGATGCTGGTGACACCTGGAGGAGGTGAAGATGGATCAACCAATCAGCTGTTCTGGCTAAGGATTGTCACAAATGTTTCAACCTTATCCTTTGCACTGGAGTCCTGGTCTCCCCCATTATTGAGGGATATGTGTGGAGCCACCTCCTCCAGTAGGTTGTTGAACTGTCCTGCACGATTGGCATAACTGCAGCGCTTAGATATGATCTGTTGGTTGGGAAATTGCTTAGCTCTGACTCTCTCACTTGCTACTTACTCTGGCACGAAAGTTGTGTTTTGCAGCTTTGTTGGGTTGACCCCTCAGTTTTAGGTATGCTTCGTGTTGTTCCTGGCATGCCACCTTCTGTGTCTCATTGAACCAGGGTTAATGATGGCGCCGGTAGAGTGAAGGAAATGTTGTGTCATAAGGTAATAGATTATGTTGGGGTACAATTCTGCTGATGGCCCCAGTGTGACGATACTTTGGCTTTAAGGGGTGCATTTTGACTTGGATTTTTTTGAAGCGCGGTTTTGAGCCAGAGGTGACGAGTTATCTCTTCCAAACCAATAACGTGAACAGTTTGTGAGGCCCTGAATTTTTTTAATTTAGAACAATGGAAGAAGCATGAATGAGTGGTGTCAGGCTCCCATAGAACCAGGGGTTTAGTTTAGCTTTCAGTAATTGTTGGGGTTTTGAAGTTGGCTGTGGAAGCTGTTATACATCTCTCTCAGCCACAGAAAGAAGTTGGAGTTCGTTCTCTCTTTACCAGAATTTTCTCTTGGCATTCTTTTCTCCAGTCTAGAGGGAAGGGAGCTCCAGAAATAAATGGAGAAGAGGGGTAGGGCTGGACAAGGTATGTGGGATGGTGACAGGTGAGTGCAGTTGGGGAATGCTGGGGATTGGTCAAAGAGATGGGAGGAGTGGATAGGTGGGAGAGAAGATGATGGACAGGTTTGTCAGGTCGAAGAGGCGGGGAAGGAGGAAGGGTTGGTCATGGGATGATGCCAGGAGTGGGGAGATTTAGGTGTAGGGGCAGGAGTAGCACCTCCGGCGGTTGCAGGGAAAGATACCGGGGATGGTGGAGCGAGTGGGGAGTGCAGAGCGGACGAAGGAGTCGTGGAGAGAGCAGTCCCTACGAAAGGCAGATAGGGGTGGGGAGGGAAATATGTCTTTGATTGTGGGGTTGGATTGGAGGTGGTGGAAGTGCCGGAGAATGATATGTTGGATGCAGAGGTTGGTAGGGTGATATGTGAGGACAAGGAGGATTCTGTCTTTGTTTTTGTTGGGGAGAGAGGATGAGGGCAGAGGTGCAGGAAAAGCAAGAGATGCGGTTGAGAGCATTTTCGACCACTGAAAGTGGGAAAGTTGCGGCCCTTGAAATAAGAGGACATCTGGGATATTCGGGAGTGGAGGGCCCCATCTTGGGAGCAGACGCGGCAGAGGTGGAGGAATTGGGAGTAGTATTCTTGCAGGAAGGTGGGTGAGAGGAGGTGTGGTCTAGGTAGCTGTGGAAATGAGTGGGCTTGAAATAGATGCCAGTTTCGAGGCGGTCACCAGAGATGGAGACAGAGAGGTCCAGGAAGGAGAGGGAGGTATTGGAAATAGTCCAGGTGAACTTGAGGTTGGGATGAAAGGTGTTAGTAAATTTGATGAACTGTTCAAGCTCCTCGTGGGAGCATGAGGCCGTGCCGATACAGTCATCAAAGTAGCGGAGGAAAAGGTGGGGGCTAGTGCCAGTGTAGCAGCGGAAGAGGGCGTGTTCCCTGTATCCTATGAAGAGGCAGGCATAGCTTGGGCCCATGCAGGTTCCCATGACCACCCCCTTAGTCTGTAGGAAGTGGGAGGAGTTAAAGGAGAAGTTGTTAAGGGGAAGGACGAGTTTGGTTAAGAGGATGAGGGTGTCGCTGGTATTGTTTTGTTGTGTAATGTGTGTTTTGCTTAAAATTGAATAGTGTGACCATTTGACCTACATCTGGAGCACTGCATCTTAGAATTGCGTATAAATAAGATAAAAGTTAGGGTCTAGGCTATCTCCAAGTATACGAAGGCGATTTGATCTGGTCCATAATATTCAGCACCTTAAAAATGCCTCAAAGTGGGAAGCAATACATTGTAATGATCAGCGAAGTTTCCTGGCCTGTGTTAGATCTGATGCAAGAGTCTTCATGGGGTCTGGAGTCTGCTTGGGACTACCAAGGCAACTCTGTAATGACTGTGCTGCAGTTCTGATGCATCTGCCCTTCTTGGGGTGGGGGGGGGGCGGGTGGTGGTGCAGGACCAGGGGTAAGGATGGCAGTTTCCTTCCCTGAAGGTAATTCGTGAAGCTGATGGATTTCTATGACAATCAATAATGGTTTCATGGTCCTCGTTAGACTTTTACTTCGAAACTATTGTTTTCATATTCTACCATCTATTGTGATGGGATTTGAATCTAGGGTATCGGAACATTACCTGCATTTGTGGATTACTACACCAGTGACATTCCCGCTTTGTTATTCCATTCCCGTAATCTCAAACTGTGTAGATCATTCAGTAATAGAAACAAGTCTGCCATATTTCCTCAATTTAACCAATAAAGAGGTAGGTTATTGCGAAAGAAAACTTGCTTGAGCAAAAGTGGGTAATTAATTAATGCAAGGTTTAAAATGTATAAATGTGTCCAACTACTCTTCTTGAAAAGTAACACATATCTACATAACCTCACCACCCTTGGAGGAAAGTGAGCTTCATAGAATTGAATGCATCTATACATGGATAACAAATTCTCAAAATAAATTTCTAATATCGCTCATTACATATTGTACAGGAAACGTTTTTATTTTTACAATTGCATACAGCATAATAGCAAAATAATGAAAGTTTAACACAAACAAAAGCAAATACACAACAAAAAGGATTAGCAGGATATTAACGCAACACGTAGCAGCTTTATTTCTAATCCCTTCCTTTTAACTCTGCAAAGAATGTTTCACTTAAATCAACAATCCGATTGCTTTTTTTTTTGTCAGCTGGAAAGTACTTCAATCTTTAAATTCACTTTCTGAACTCCAAAACGTGATTAGTGCTCAGTTTTAAACAGTTGACTGAAACTGGGTTCTTTGTATGCCAACAACTCATTTCTTTTCCAATCAAAGTCCCTTTTGGCTGTTTTGAGAAATGTATTGAGATTTTTTTAAGTTCAAACAAATGTGCGGTATTCCTGTTGACATTGATCAATGAGAACTTTAGAGATATTTTATTTTCTCTTGATGTCATTTTAAATATACTTAATTTAATTCTTTGAGCGATACCAACAGATTCCTTATTCTGGACTTTCATTTTCCATGCCAAAATTACTAGTTTCCCGCATAATTCTCAAATCATGCCCTTCTAGTCTCGTTAGGGTATTTAACAATCTTTTGTGAACTGCTCATTTACCTGGATTCCTGCTACTTTTATAGTCTGGATTTGTTCTTCCATACTGTGGATCTCATCTTTTGTTCTCCAAAAATAGCAGAGCTGCAAAATATTCAATGTCTTTGTGTAGCTCCAGGGCATCTCTGCAGGAGATCCTCAGAGTAGTGTCCTATGCCCAAAAATCATCAGTGACCTTCCCTCTATCATAAGGTCAAGGGGCGGCACGATGGCTCAGTGGTTAGCACTGCTGCCTCACAGTGCCGGGGACCCAGGTTCAATTCTACCCTTGGGTGACTGTCTGTGTGGAGCTTGCACATTTTCCCCATGTCTGCGTGGGTTTCCTTGCACAGTCCACAGATGTGCAGGTTAGGTGGATTGGCCATGCTAAATTGCCCATTGTGTTCAGGGATGTGTAGATTAGATGGGTTATAGGGGGATGGGTCTGGGTAGGATGCACTGAGGGTCAATGTAGACTTGTTGGATCGAAGGGCCTGTTTCCACACTGTGGGGATTCTATAATTCTAATCAAATGGGGATGTACGCCGATGATTGTGCAGTGTTCAGCACCATTCATGACCTCAGATACTGAAGCAGTCCATATTCAAATGCAACAAGATCTGGACAATATTCAGGCTTGGGCTGACGAGTGGCAAGGAACATTCACATCATACAAGTGCCAGGCTGTGACCATCACCAGTAAATGTCAAGTTTGTCCACAAGCTCTAACACCAAGGGAAACCATTTTGTATTCTTGTCAGGTCAGCTGCAGTGTTAACAAAGTGGGAGGGTAATAGGAAGGAGTAGCAAGGGGCAAGAGTCGATAGTTGGGAACACAAGGGGTCTGCTCCTTGCCCTTTGACATTCAATGGTGTTACCATCACTGAATCCCCCACGATCAATATCTTAGGAGTTATCATTGACCAGAAACTCAACTGGACTCACCACATAAACACTGGCTACAAGAGCAGATCAGAGGCTAGGAATACTGCTGCAAATAACACACCACCTGACTCCCCAAAGCCTGTCCACCATCTGCAAAGTGCAAGTCAGGAGTGTGATGGAATACTCTCCACTTGCCTGGATGAGAGCAGCCCCAACTTCATTCAAGAAGCTTGACATCATCCAGGACAAAGCACCCAGCTCAATTGGCACTATATCCACAAGCTCTCTACTACCGTCGCTCAGTAGCACAGTGTGTACTACCTACAAGATGCACTGCAGAAATTCACTAAAGATCCTTAGATAGCACCTCACAAACCTACAATCACTTTTATCTAGAAGGATAAGGGCAACAGATATATGGCAACACCACCACTTTCAAGATCCCCTCCAAGCCACTCACCACCCTGACTTGGAAATATATCATTGCCCTTCAGTGTCATTGGGTCAAAATCCTGGAACTCACTCCTTAACCGGGTCTACCTACAGCACATGGACTGTAGAGGTTTAAAAAGGCAGCTCACCACCATCTTCTCAAGGGCAACTAGGGACAGGCAATAAATGTTGGCCAAAGAGTGATGCCCACATCCCATAAATGAATAAATGTAAAAAAAAGGGAAGTTCCAGCGGTTCATAACCTGTCGTTTCTCTCCTTTTTAAAGTGTTTTTCCTACTTCCTGGTGGCTGATACTTTTAAGTTCTCCAAGTTTTAATTGAAGATCTGTCTTACTGAATTTGCTTCTACAAATTTATCATTTAGCTGTTGCCAGTGCTGCTTCAAGTATCTTCATTTATTGACAGATGTTCAAGTATTCACAACCATTTGTGATTTTCATTTTTCACTACCTTTCGTCTTTTTTCAAACAAATTTTTTCTTTATATTTGTTCATTATTGGTAGTAAGCTTCTCGACTTTGGCCACAGTCATGTTAGGGAGTTTGGCAAGATCAACGTCACAAAGCAACAGCTGCAACATGATGGTCAGCATGGTGCTATCTACACCAGCCAAATCATAATCCGTTATAAAATTTACCATTTCAATAAACTCTGAATAATTCCCACGGACTTAACGCCACTTACTAGACAACTTTATAACAACATTTTGTATAAGGAAACAGGTTCATTAATCCTACGAATATCCACTATTTTTTTCCATCAAACTACCTAGAACACAAATCATTATCAGCTACTATCAATGACTGAACTGCCCCAGTGTGTCTTTAAACACTAACTTGTTCTGTTGGAGGAACTTATCACACATTCTCCATTTAAGTAGGTTCTGAGAGAGCACATTTATCAATGCCACTGCAATAACACCCATTTCTTTCTCTGGTGCAGCCTTTCCTGTAGCAACTTTAAAGATCCCTATTATTAGCATCAGCCTACAGTTTGGTTTAAAGCATTCAGTTCAAGAATGTTCTGTCTTGTGGCAATGGAAGCACGTTGCTAAGAGTAGGAGTGATGCCCAAAAGCCATTTTGGCTCGAGGAGTGGACCCCTTGTGTTCCCAACTATCGACTCTTGCCTCTCATTACTCCTTCCTATTACCCTCCCACTTTGTTAACACTGCAGCAGACCTGACAAGAATACAAAGTGGTTTGGTGTTAGAGCTTGTGGACAAACTTGTAATCATCAGCCATTTGGGCTGCTTTACTAGCTTTTGAAGCCTTTGGGTTCTTTATGTATGTACTTGCAGAGGTTGAGAATTTTTAAATTCTTCAAGGAATACTACTTTTTTGAGGCTTTCATAGGTGAACTTTAAGTGCCTCAATCCAGTGGTTGAAAGCAAGTTGCTTCACCCTCTAAAACTCAGCAAATCTGCTGAGGCTATTAATGGAGGTTTTGAAATTTCTGCCTGTAAGTTTTTAGCACTAACTTGAGCACTGAGAATAGCCATTTTGGCCATCTCATGATTGAAGAAATCTCCTCAAAGTCTGACAAATCTTCATGGGCTTTGCTTGTTAACCTGTTTGTACCTCCTATACATTCCATCCACTGACAATGTCAGACTTTCATCATACTGATCCCATTGTCAACTGTTAAGTTTCTGTATCCAAGTGATTGCAGACCATGGGTCCAGTAGCAGAGGGAGATTAAATATGCAGTGGCAGAGAGAAGATTGTGGCACTTAACCTTGACTAGGTGCAGTCCTTAAAGCTCAAGCATTCCTAGTTCTTAGTCAGGAGCTTAATTTATGAAACCTAATCTCATTAGTGGCATCCACCTAGAAGTATTGAGTTATATTGTATAGTTATACATTAATTTTGCTACCAATGGCTAGTATTGTTTTGAAGACAACTACTCTTGATAGTGAATATTGTTACAATCCAGACCCATGAGCAGGTTCTGAATTCATTCTAGTTGCAGGTTGGATATTGAAACTGCAAAGCTCCTTGGTGAGGAGGGACAATGTAGCTCCCCTTTAGGCACCCACACCCTTGGTAGTCGTAACAAGGTTAATTTAAAAAAAGGATTGTTTACTTTGAGGGACATCTTTCTCTCCAATCCAAATTAACTTGCATTTTAAAAGGAACCAATTTATCCAAACTTGCTTGAATTAACAAAAAGGCAGTTTATTACTAAATGCAAGAAGAATTAGCAACGCAACACCCACAAATGGTAGATGTGGGAAGGGAATTGAAAAGATAAAAGTTTAAAAAGAGAGATACAGGTCAGTTTCTGAATAATTTGTGAAGAGCTGATGATTGAGTATTGTGGCCTTTACTGGTGACATGGTGTTCATAGCTGATCTGTCGAATTCGTGACTCTTGATTTGGTAGGCTGAGTCGTGAGTTGCTTTTTTAAATGGTTTGCAGTAGTTAGAGTGAGAGAGTTCTTCCTTTTTGCTATCTAGCTAGCTTGCTTGCTGACTTCTAGCACTTGGGGAGAGAGAATCTTATCTGCAGCACAGGGTTGACTGGGGGTAGTTCTTGAACTGTGACCTTCACAGTATGCTAAAGCTGGAAAGTTCAGTTCTACTAGCATACTGCAGTAAAGTTGAAACTGGCTTTTTAAATCCTATCATTGTACATTATTCAAGGGGAAAGTCACAATGTATCTGCAGTTTGGGACATAATTCACAGGGGACTGGCTTGCTGTTGAGCAGGGTATCATTAGCACCTCATTGTCTTTGTAGTGACAAAAGGTCACTGTCCAGTCTGTTTGAAGTTTATAGAATTATAGAATCATGTAATTTTGCAGTACAGAAGGAGGCCATTCGACACATTCTTTTTGTACCAGCTCCCAAAACAGCAACCCAGCTAGTTCCATTCTCTAGCTCAATCTTCGTAGTCCTGTAAATTTTCTTCGGCATTTTCCATCAGTCTTCTTCTCCAGACATCTGCATGGTTTAAGTCATGAGCTGATTTTGGCTATATCAGATGTCTTTTTTTTTAGAAGAAAAGTATTTTGGAATTGCAAGTTTAAAAATGTCCATAGTAGCTTGGGGTGCTGATCTGTCATTGGAACAATATTGAGAATTAAAAGTTCTGTGCTGGATATTTGCTTGATAGTATTGGTTTTGTGAACTGCATCTGTCCCCCTGCTGCTCCAAAAGTCTGATCTAAAAGCCTGGAACACTGTGTACAAGTGCAAAATTTAGTGCATTTAATAAATTTAACTGCATGAGACAGAATAAAGCGTTTGCATATTGGAATTACAGAGACTTGCAGTTTGCACTTTTATGGACAATGCCACCAGTGTATTTTGCTGCATTGTCTAATGTGTCCTATCTCTCAAACGTGGATGATTCTTTCATTTTGGTCACTGTACTGGTTTCAGTTTTGTGTTCCATATGCAGTTGTACTTGCAGAAGTTTCAGAATTGTCATGTAGTATTTGACTTAGGTGATGCTTTCATTCATTGATTTTAAAATAACTTAAGTACATTGAAGACCTGACCTTGCATAGTTGTCCTGAAATAGAGTGCTGATGTCTTGTGTGCTTGTTAAGGCCAAAGTTTCCATTATATTGTGTGTATACTATAGTTTAAATGGTTTGTTGTGTTTTTTTGAAATAGATATTAGTTTCTTCATGGTAGAAAGTACCAGGCTGAAGTGCTTAGAAATGCTGTTATTCTTGGGACTGTAGTTCAGTCATGAAAAACTCATTTAACAAGCTGTAATCTGTAGTGTTGTCAAGCATTTACAACATTAGCGTGATTTGGAAACTACAAGACAAAGAACATCTTTCCTTCATGATTTTGGGACAAATGTAAGGAAGTCTTGTTAGGGATCTGAAGGAAATCCTATTTTTTTTCCAGTGAAACTGACCATCGGTAGTGCTTTGGCAATTTCTTATTTATCCAAGTTTGGCTTTCCATTCTTAAATAATGAACCAAGTTTCATGTCTCTGAACTCCTTTTGAAAATTATCTGTTTTCCAAAAAGTAGTATATCTGTGGTTGACCTTCTATGAAAATTGGAAAAGTTCTATGCTTCATTTCACAATGACACTTAATAAATTATTTTAATCATTCCTATCACATATGTAAACATTTAATAATTAGTCTTGCTTTAAAACAAAGGAAATGTTAATCCTTGTGTGTTAAACTAATTTTTGCATCATAAAACATTATTGGTAAATTATAGGATGCCACTATTCCTGTACTGATGCAATAAAGTTCTGACCTTAGCTATTCCTCTAGTGTGTCCTCATAAGCAAAGTATTTCTTTCTTTCTGTAAGATTGATTACCATTCTAACTCCCTTATAGCTACTAGTGGCTAACTAATGACGACTAGCTGTGAAACAAATTCTCTACCCACCTGCACTTGATTGTGTAGACTGTCAAAAATATGCAGTAAGGCCTTCTTTTGGCACAGTGATGGTGTCTTTACCCCTGAACCAGGAGGCCCAATTTCAAGTCCCACCTCCTCCAGAGGTGTGTAACATCTCTGAACAGGCTGATAAAAATAGGTTTAAAAAATTAAATTGTCTTAACCTATTAAAGAGCCACCTAAAGTTGTCTGGTTAAGGTAATCACTAGCTAAATATACAGACTGCTTTTGATCACAAGTGTGTGTTAGAAAGCTATAATGACCTTAATACTCCTGGATTAAGGAGGGCAAAATTGGTAACTATTACTGTGTGTAATTCCGAACTAGTGATCCTGCTTCAAGTGGAATTCAGATCTATCCCACTTCCATGCCCCATTCTGTAAGACAAAAGATCAAAGTTCTGGCTTAGATTAAATGGCCAGTGAGGTGTCATAGTATCCTTGTTATCTACAAAATTGTACCCCAATTAATATTTAATTTATTCAGTGGCATTGTGGAACATGAAATATTTTGGGTAGTTTTCGCTTTTGGGAGAAATTGATAAGTTGCTGACTATGACTTCAATCGTAATACAATCTATTCAGCATAAATGCACTAGTTATTAAGATATGTTTTCTCTGAAGCTGTCTTGTTTGCAATAGGAGCAGCTGTTAGTTTAGAAATATTAATGGTAAGCTTTTCTCTGCAGATGTTCAACCAGTTGCTTATGAGGAACCAAAACACTGGTGCTCTATTGTCTATTATGAGCTGAATAACCGTGTGGGAGAAGCTTTCCAGGCCTCCTCCACTAGTGTCTTGGTGGATGGATTTACTGATCCTTCAAACAACAAGAATCGATTCTGCCTTGGGCTTCTGTCCAATGTGAATCGTAATTCAACTATTGAAAACACTAGGAGACACATTGGCAAAGGTAATCTCTCAATTTTTAAGTTCCATGGGAAATATTGCATAAATAGGAGCTCCAGTTCCCGGAGCCTTCTCCTGTAATTAATTGTTATCGGTAGCTCAAATTCACTTTCTTACTCTACCTATCCTTTGAATATCTGAGGGGACCAAATATCTGTATATTTCATCCTTGAGTAAATCTGGAAGAATTACAACCTGTGGGCTGCATTTGGCCAGCAAAGCCTTTGGCCAGAGGGCTACTTCTGTGTAATGAAATTTTATAGGGACAGGGCAAATAAATGCTTAAGAAATGAAACAGCTGTCCCGACTCATTGCTGCAGGATTTCACCTGGGTAGTGACCTCGGCCCAAACTCTTCAGCTGCTTGTTGATGAGCTGCTTGTTGATGACCTTCTTAGTATCGCAGGATCAAAAGTTGGGACATTTGCTGATAATTGCATTATTGCAACTTTACTTGGGTTCTTGGGAGTGAAATGGCCTATGTCCTATGTAGCATTGTTTTAGCATAGTGGCTGCATTTTCTAATAGACACCTGCCTCCAGGCTCTGATCATTGGCTAACTCTAACTCACTTAGAAATGCTTCCATTGGCCTAAAAGCACTTTTCCTTTAAGGTCACCAGGATCTGTGTTTCTCTGTCATTTCTGAAGCTGCTCAACCAGGAGCAGTGGATCAGATTGCGTTTTGTTTACTGGTGCATGTTGCATGTTGCATGTTGCATGTGTGTGCGTTCAGCCAGATTATAAGTCTCTATGGATCATAATTTTTCCAGTTCTGAATTACATGGTACATTGCTACAAGGCAGCTCCTTCATCAACAGGAATTGCTGGAAAAGCTTGGCAGAGTTAACATTTCAGGTCCGGTGATCCTTCCTCAGAACTGAAGAGTTCTGAGAAAGGGTCACCGGACCCGAAACATTAGGTCTGATTTCACTTCATAGACACTGCCAAATTTGCTGAGCTTTTCCAACAATTCGCGTTTTTGTTTGATTTATCAGTATCTGCAGTTCTTTTGGCTCCTTCATCAATGCCTCCTGCACCTAGAGGCTCCATCAACTGAAACAGCAGGTTTCCTTTCCAAGGCATTCTTCATCCTGATTTGGTAATACTTTGTCATTATGCAGTTCCCTACCTAATTCTATTTTGAGAGTAGATTTGCGCAGATTGCAGTGATTCAAGAAGGTCTGCTCGCTCCCTGGAGGCGAAACTACAGATTGACAATAAATACCAACATCACCACTTTCCCCATATCACATTTGTTTCTAAACTTTGAACTGTGGGCAAGGAAGTAATACTGAAATTGGAGAAAACATATTAAAGGTATCTATGCTTGACTGCTGAAGATAAACCAAAAGTAGGATCTAACCATTGTCTTTCAAAAATTCTTGTACTTAGAAGCTACATCAGGGGATTTGGAGGATTGTTTGAGGTAATTAACTATAGACTATATCAGTTGCTGCCACAGCCCTGACTATTTTCACCAATTCCATCTGGATGAAGACTGGCCTGATGAGAAATAGTTATTGTTAGCACTGTTCCTCCAGCCTCTTGGAGGTGTACAAGAGTGAAACAGGACAAAAGATCATAGTATAGCGAAATAATTTGCATTTATGTTCACAATATAAATGTTTATCTCTGTAATGTTATTTAAATACTTTAAAGACAATTGAGTTATGTTTTTTAAATTTCTTTCATGGGATATGGTTGTCACTGGCAAGGCCAGCATTTGCTGCCCTAATTGCCCTTGATTGAGTGATTTGCTGGGCTATTTCAAAGGACAGTTAAGAGTCAATCGCACCTACACCTGGTAAATAACTCTATTTGTACGGTGCTGTATTCATATGTTCAAACATCTCCAAGAACTTTATCATCAACAAATTCTTTTTGAAATGAAATTCTTGTTAAGAAAAATGGAAGTAGTAGCTTGAAATGTATGGAATGCAAACCTGTGCCTGTTGATTTTGTAGGTGTTCACCTTTATTATGTTGGAGGAGAGGTGTATGCTGAGTGCCTGAGTGACAGTAGTATTTTTGTACAAAGTCGAAACTGCAATTATCATCATGGCTTCCATCCAACAACTGTTTGCAAGATTCCCAGTGGATGCAGTTTGAAGATCTTCAACAATCAGGAGTTCGCCCAGCTTTTGGCCCAGTCGGTAAACCATGGCTTTGAAGCAGTTTATGAGCTTACCAAGATGTGCACCATACGCATGAGTTTTGTAAAGGTAATAAAACTTCCACAGAAATTCTGAAATAAAACTATAGACTCATTTCTTGGTTTCATCTAGTTGTAAGGGAAACTTGAAAAAGTCTACTAGGAGAAAACAGTTGAAGGATATGTTAATGGAATAAAGTGAAGTAAATGGTTGGGGTGGAGGAAGAAATATAATGATTCGTCTTACATTTTGAAATTTCTTCCTAGATTCTATTGAATGTCCTGTTCTATACAGTAAAATTCTTTCTGTTTGGTCTTTTCTTGTACAAGACACCTTTTCATTTCCTAGAATTGCTAATATCCTTTCTCAGCTTCCCATTGATCTAGCTCTGGTTCTTCCCTTTTTTCTTCACTCCCCCATCGTTGGAAAAGGTTCTCTCAAGTTGTCCTCAGTTTCTTTCAAAATTCTGTAAACATCTATCAGATCACCTTTGTTCTTGTTTATTTGAAATCATGAAGTTATCTCCTCAATTGTTCTTGTTAATATTCTGGTAAATCTGACCGTCAGTCCTGTAAGGCTGTACATCCTTGTTAAGGTACAGTGTCCAGAATTGTAAGCAGTATTCTAGATGCAGTATAGCCACGGCTTTGTACAGCCATAGCAAATTATCCAGCCCCTATGTTCTAGCTGTCGAGTTAATGGCTAATAATTCCAATGGCTTTCCTCATTATTTTGTATAGCTTAGTTTTATTTTTGTGATGTTTAATTGGATCCCTGGGTATCTTTGAATCTCTACTGTTTCTAACTTCTCATTTAAATTGTTTGGTGTTATCATTTATTCGTCCAAAATGGATGACTTCATGGGAGCAGGAAAGTCGACGTTTCAGTTTTACACCCTTCATTGGTCTTGATCCTGCTCCTCTGATGAACCCTATCCTGCTGTGTTCCTCCAGTTCCACGCTGTATTGACTCTGACTCCAGCGTCTGCAGTTCTTGCTATCTCCTGGATGACCTTATACTTGTCTATGTTGAAATCCAGCTACCTCAGTCTACTCAAAAATTTACCAGTGTCTCTGGAATTTTGTGTTCCCATTTCCAAAACTTACCATACCAGAGTGCAAGGACAAGAGCGCACAGTATTAAAAGTTTTCATTTTATTGTCCATACAGAGAATTCCATACAACGGTTTATTTTGAGTATATTGTTCATTTATGTTTTAAAAACGCATACAAGTAATTGAAAATGATAGAGAAGTTATTTTGCCACAGAAATTTATCTTAAAATATGTATTCAAACAATTCTGTTTATTTAGAATAATCAGTTTAAATGTTCCCGAGTACATATTCTCATCTGTACCTAGCTCCTGTGAAAAGTTTTTATAGAGAATGGTGCAAATGATTCAAGTGCTGATTTGTTCTGCATCTAAGAAATTGTAGCCTCTTTTCTGAACACATCCAACAATAATGTTGAACCAAGGGGTGATCTTGATGGTTCATTGTGCTCTTTCACTAAATAATCTTTGGGATCAGATTCCATTACAAGGCATCAAATATCCCACCTGCCTGGTTTAGTAATCCCTGTACCCTGAAGAGTCTGCTTTCCTAAGAAAGCTGTAACACACAGGGCTTCCAGTTAGGGTAGCAGTTTCAACTACAGCTATATCAAAGAATTTCATGGTTATAGGATCAAGTTGTAAATAATTTAATTTTCTGAGGTACAAGATGTCCCTTGTGCATTGTTCCCTCCAATTCAAGCTACTGTCCAGTTTCGCCCATAAATACTTATGATTAACTACTTTAATGTGATATTGCAGTGCTATGTCGAGGGTTTCTTCTCTTTTCAGGCAAGAATTGATTGGAGAACTTGGTAGAGCAGTGGACTGACTAGATCGAGTAGAATCCCATTCTGTAATTACTCTATAATCACCATTTACTGTGTCTTCAAAGTTGGATGTACGGATCTTATTTGTGATATAATCCATTGATAAATGTAGTGAAAATTTGAGGGCCTGACATAGATCCTTGTGAAATGCTTGAAACAAAAAATGCGGGAAATCATAGCAGGGTCAGGCAGCTCTCGCTGTCTCTCCATGGATGCTGCCCAACTTGTTGTGATTTCCAGTAATTTTTGCTTTCAGTGCAGATTTCAGCATCTGCAGTAATTTGCTGGTTGTGAAATGCTACTTCCTTCCAATTCCAGTTTATGTTGGGTTTCACTACTCCAACTTCTACCTCCTGGCCAAGTTAATAACATGCCATCAGTTCCACAAGCTATAATTTAACCTAACAGTCTCTTCTGTACAGTTTTGGTCTCCCTACCCAAGGAAGGAGAGTGCATATGATATTCATCAGACCAATTGCTGGGATGGATGGATTGTTTTGTAAGAAGTTGAGGAAACTGGCCCTATATTCTCTGTTGTTAAGAGAAACGAGAGGTGCTCTCACTGCAACTTAGAAAGTTCTTACAGGGTGGATGTAGGTAGAATGTAGCACCTGGCTGATGAGTTGAGAGCCACGGAACATAGTCTCAGAATATGGGGTCAGCCGTTTAAGACTGAGATGAGGAATTTCCTCATTCAGGTGGTAAATCTTTAGAATTCTTTATCACAGAGGGCTGCAGAAGCTCAATCATTGAGCATATTCAAGACAGAAATTGATGGATATCTCTACTAGATGGGAGGTGATGGCCTAGTGGTATTACCGCTGGACTGTTAATCCCTAGAATCAGATAATGTTCTGGGGACCCGGGTTTGAATCCCACCGTGGCAATTGGTGGGATTTGAATTCAATAAATATGTAGACTTAAGGATCTAATGATGACCATGAATCCATTGTTGATTGTTGGAAAAACCCATCTGCTTCACTAATGTCCTTTTGGGAAGGAAACTGCCATCCTTACCTGGTCTGGAGTACTTGTGACTCCAGGCCCACAGCAGTGTGGTTGATTCCTAACTGCCTTCTGGGCAGTTAGGGATGGGCAATAAATGCTGCCTAGCCAGCAACACCATTATCCCATGAATGAATAAAGAGGAAAAAAAACCTAATGGCATCAACGGATATGGGGATACCATGGGGAAGTGACATTGAGGTTGACAATCAGCCATGAATTGAACGGCAGAGCAGGCCTAGCAAATTGAATGGCTATTTCTCCACCGTTCTTAAACGTTAGACCTGTAGACATTTCCCTTGTCTATTATTTCAGTCACTTCCTCAAAAATTCACTTAAACTTGTTAACTTGTGCCCTACCTTTTACATGGGCACTCTCATTAGCTCAAATTTCTCCATGTGATCAATGGCACCTCCCTTGATTATAGATTCCGGTTGCTTCCCATCACAGATGGCAGACAATGGTTCTAATTTACTGTTTTCTTTTCCTTTATAACCTTCGTTAAGTAATGAAATTGCATAGAAGTGTTCCAATTTGAAGAGAAAGTTCCAGAATTGAGAGCTATGGAAGAGTACACTGAAAGCATTTACAACATTCTCATCAATATCGTTTTCTCAGTTAACTTCAATAGTTTCTAGACTTTGATTCACCCAGGGCTATCCATTTTCTTACTAAAAAGCCTTTTGTTGATTGTTATCTCGTGTAAATTGGAATGGAAGCTAGGGCAGTTGCATGCTCCTCTTGCAGGATGTGGGAGGTAAGGGTCACTGCTGGTGTCCCCTCTGACTCCACCTGCGAGAAGTGCACCCAACTCCAGCTCCTCAAAAACCGTGTTAGGGAACTGGAGCTGGATGAACTCTGGATCATTCAGGAGGCTGAGGGGGTGATAGAGGGGAGTTACAGGGAGGTGGTCACACCCAAGGTACAGGAAAAAGGTAGCTGGGTGACTGTCAGGAAGGGGAAAGGGAATAGGCAGACGGTGCAGGGATCCCCTGTGGCCATTCCCCTCAATAATAAGTATACCGTTTTGGATACTGTTGGCGGGGGGGACGACCTTCTGGGGAAGGCCATAGCGGACAGGCCTCTGGCACTGAGTCTGACCCTGTGGCAAAGAAGGGAAGGGGGGAGAATAGGAGAGCAATTGTAGTGGGGGATTCAATAGTAAGAGGCACAGACAGGCGAACGAGATGAAAGGATGGCATATTGCCTCCCAGGTGCCAGGGTCCGTGATGTCTTGGATCGTGTCTTCAAGATCCTTAAGGGGGAGGGTGAGCAACCAGCAGTCATGGTGCACATCGGTACCAATGACATAAGTAGGAAAAGGCCTGAGAATGTGAAAAACGAGTACAGGGAGTTAGGTTGGAAGCTAAAGTCCAGGACAAACAGGGTAGTTATCTCTAGATTACTACCAGTGCCACGTGATAACGAGGTAAGAAATAGGGAGAGAGTGCAGCTAAACACGTGGCTACAGGGCTGGTGTAGGAGGGAGGGCTTCCATTATGTGGATAATTGGAGCACATTCTGGGGAAGGTGGGACCTGTACAGTAAGGACGGGTTGCACCTGAACCGGAAGGGCACAAATATCCTGGAAGGGAGGTTTGCTAGAGCTGTACGGGATGGTTTAAACTAGTTTGGCAGGGGGTGGGGAACCGGATTTATAATTCAGAGGATGAGGTATTCGGCCTTCCAACAGACACAACAGGGAGTGAGGTGGTTTAAAAAGAAATGATCGATGGAGCGTAATTGCGGACACCGAGATGGTTTGAGGTGTGTATACTTCAATGCAAGAAGTATCAGAAATAAAGTGGATGAACTTAGAGCATGGGTCGGTACTTGGAACTATGATGTTGTGGCCATTACAGAAACTTGGGTAACTCGGAGAGGAATGGTTGTTGGAAGTTCCGGGATTTAGATGCTTTAAAAGAAATAGGGAAGGTGGAAAAAGAGATGGGGGAGTGGCATTGCTAGTCAGGGCGAGTATAGCAGCTACTGAAAGGCAGTTCGAGTCAGTTTGGGTTGAGGTCAGGAACAAGAAAGGAGCAGTCACTTTGTTGGGGGTTTTTTACAGATCCCCTAATAGGTGCAGAGAAGTAGAGGAGCGGATTGGGAGGCAGATACTGGAAAGGTGGTGAAGTCACAGGATTGTAGTCATGGGTGACTTCAACTTTCCAAATATTGATTGGAAACATTTTAGTTATAATAGTTTAGATGGAGCAGATTTTGTCCAGTGCATTCAGGAAGGATTCCTGACACAGTATGTAGATAGACCAACACGAGGAGAGGCCACTTTGGATTTGGTGCTTGGCAACGAACTGGGCCAAGTGTTAGACCTGTTGATAGGAGAGCATTTTGGCGGTAGCGATCATAACTCTGTTTCTTTCACGATAGTCATGGATAAGGATAGGTACATACGGCAGGGTAATGTTTACAATTGGGGGAAGGGTAATTACAATTCAGTTAGGCAAGAACTGGGTAACATAAATTGGGAACAGATGCTGTCAAGGAAGAGCACCACAGAAATGTGGAGATTGTTTAAGGAATGCATACTGCATATGCTCGATATGTTTGTCCCTAGCAGGCAGAGAAGATGCGGTCGAGTGAGGGAGCCATGGTTCTCGAGAGAGGTCGAACGACTGGTTAAGGGGAAGAAGGAGGCTTATGTAAGGTTTAGGAAAAGAGGAACGGAAAAGGCTCTAGAGGGATACAAGTTAGCCAGGAAGGAGCTGAAGAAAAGGCTTAGGAGAGCTATAAGGGGGCATGAGAAAACCTTGGCGGATAGGATCAAGGAAA
The DNA here is from genome assembly GCF_021869965.1 of Rhincodon typus. Lineage (NCBI taxonomy): Eukaryota > Metazoa > Chordata > Chondrichthyes > Orectolobiformes > Rhincodontidae > Rhincodon > Rhincodon typus. The sequence continues at coordinate 133,842,584 of NC_063332.1, read as the reverse complement.
ACTCCAAGGCTTTTTATACGTATGTGCAGAACAAGAGAATGACCAGAGAAAGGGTAGGGCTGATCAAGGATTGTAAAGGGAATTTGTGCACAGGGCGTAAAGAGATAGGAGAGGTCCTTAATGAATACTTTTCTTCAGTATTCACAACTGAGAGGGACCTAGTTGTAGAGGAGGACGTTGTGAAACAGGCAGGTACGCTAGAGGAGGTTGATGTTAGTAAAGAAGATGTGCTAAGAATTCTGAGGAAGTTGAAGATAGATAAGTCCTCCGGGCCTGATGGGATTTATCCAAGGATTCTATGGGAAGCGAGGGACGAGATCGCAGGGCCTTTGGCGATGATCTTTTCGTCCTCACTGTCCACGGGTATAGTGCCGGAAGATTGGAAAGAGGCAAACGTCATTCCCTTGCTCAAAAAAGAGAACAGGGAAAACCCCGGAAATTACAGACCAGTTAGTCTTATGTCAGTAGTGGGCAAATTATTGGAAAGGGCTCTGAGAGACAGGATTTATGATCACTTGGAAAGGCACAGTTTGATTAGTGATAGCATGGATTTGTGAGGGGTAGATCATGCCTCACAAACCTTATTGAATTCTTTGAAGAGGTGACCAAACATGTGGATGAAGGTGGAGCAGTGGATGTGGTATACATGGATTTAAGTAAGGCGTTTGATAAGGTTCCCCATGGTAGGCTCAGTCAGAAGGTAAGGAGGCATGAGATAGGGGGAAATGTGGCAGATTGGATTCAGAATTGGCTGACCCTTAGAAAACAAAGGGTGGTAGTGGCCGGAAAATATTCAACATGGTGCTCAGTTACGAGTGGTATACCACAAGGATCTGTTCTGGGTCGTCTTCTATTTGTGATTTTTGTAAATGATTTGGATGAAGGAGTGGAACGGTGGATTAGCAAGTGCGCGGACGATACGAAGGTGGGTCATGCTGTGGACAGTGCGGAGGGCTATTCTAGGTTACAAAGGGACATTGATAGAATGCAGAGCTGGGCTGAGAAGTGGCAGATGGAGTTTAACCCTGAAAAGTGTGAGGTGATTCATTTTGGAAGGACAAACTTGAAAGCAGAATACAGGGTTAACAGAAAGATTCTTGGCAGTGTGGAGGAGCAGAGGGATCTTGGGGTTCATGTTCACAGTTCCCTGAAAGCTGCCACCCAGGTGGATAGAGTTGTTAAGAAGGCGTATGGTGTGTTAGCTTTCATTAATAGAGGGATTGAGTTCAAGAGCCGTGAAGTTATGCTCCAGCTATACAAAAGCCTGGTTCGGCCACATCTGGGGAATTGTGTCCAGTTCTGGTCACCTCATTACAGGAAAGATGTGGAAGCGTTGGAAAAGGTGCAGAGGAGATTTACCAGGATGTTGCCTGGAATGGAGGGAAGGTCTTAGGAGGAAAGGTTGAGAGAGCTAGGGCTTTTCTCTTTAGAACGACGAAGGATGAGAGTTGACTTGATAGAGGTGTACAAAATGATCAGAGATATAGATAGAGTAGACAGCCAGAGACTTTTTCCTAGGGTGGAGGTAGCTTTTACGAGGGGACGTAGTTTTAAAGTGAAAGGAGGTAGATATCGTGGAGACGTCAGAGGTAGGCTCTTTATTCAGAGAGTGGTAGGGGCATGGAATGCATTGCCGGAGAGGATAGTGGAGTCGGCCTCATTAGGGGCATTTAAGCGGCTATTAGATAGGCATATGGATGATAGTATAAGGTAGTGGTGGAGGTTAGATAGACGTTAGGTTTTGGGTAAAAGTTCGGCACAACATCGTGGGCCGAAGGGCCTGTACTGTGCTGTACTGTTCTATGTTCTATGTTTTTACTACATTTTTGTCTTTCTTTTAGCTTCAATATCTCTTCCAGTCTCTTGGATTAGCACCATTCTTTCTAGTTTTATATGCAGTGTTGCTTTATGTTCCCTCATCTATTTTGTTGACCACAGCAGTTTTATTTGGTATGTATAATGTTCCTTTAGATTTGTATACTGTTCCTGTACTACATGAGAAAAACATTTTGAACAGATCACACCATTTGAATTAATCTGAAGTCTGAAGTAATCATTGGTAGATGTAATTCACATCCTGCCGTGGGACTAAGGAAATGTAAGGTTTTTGAGTAGATTTGTAGCTCGAGTTGTGGTTGGTTGACTCGCCGAGCTGGTTCGTTGTTCCGCAGACATTTCATTACCCTGCTGAGTAACATTGTCAGTGCAGCCTCCGATGAAGCGCTGTTGTGTTTTCCTGCCTGTTACTTAAACTCTGGTGTCAGTTGAGCTGGGTTACCTCACTACTTCTGGTTTCCCTTTGCAGTGGAGTATATATAAGGTCTAGCTTTGTGTGTTTGATGGCCTACTCAATGGAGAACCAGGCCTTTAGGAAGTCCCGTGCCTGTCTCTGCTTGGCCTGTCCCAGGATCCTGGTGTTGTCCCAATCAAACTGGTGGTTTTCCTCTATCCATGTACCCCTCGGACCCATGGTCTCCCTGCCAGGCACACCATCACATAGATTAGCCAAGGAGTTACAAAGGGGACTAAAGCACCTTGTCAGCAAGTCAGCCCACTCCATCCACTCAGCCCAAGAGTTCCCCAATTCCATCAAGGACATAAGAATAGATGACGATGAGACTATGGTATCATTTGATGTTACTGCCCTAGTCACATCAATAGACATACCACTAGCAAGAGAAACACTGGCAACACTACTGAAACAAGAACAAGACCCAGGGGACACCATCTCCACAGACAACATGCTGAAGCTTCTGGACCAATGCCTCACTACCCACTTTACCTTTAACGGCCAAATATAGGAACAGATCAATGGGACACCCTTGGGATTATCCATCTCCGGACTAATAACTGAAGTAGTGATGCAGAGACTCGAAAGCATGGCCCTTCCGTTAATCCAACCGAAACTATGGATACGATACGTGGACGACACCTTTGTAATTATTAAACGGACCAAACTAGGGGAGACACACGAACTAATAAACAACACTCGCATTCACCAAGAAAGAGGAAAAGAACAAACAGCTCCCATTCCTGGACTTCATGGTGGAATGCAGGACCAACAGGGAATTCCTAACAAAGGTGCACAGGAAAGCCACACACACTGACCAAGTACTGAATTTCGACAGCAACCAGCCTAACACCCACAAATGAAGTTGCGTGAAAACTCTATTTAAACAGTCAACAACACACTGCAGCAACACAAAACAATGCCAAAAAGAAGAGTACCTCCTCCAAGTATTCAAGGACAATGGACACCCAAAAAACTGGGTCAAAAGATGCCTATTACACGAACGACACCAGGAAGATATTGCACGCCCTGACACACTCCAGGATCTGAACTGACCACAAGACTCCAACGACCACTGGGCATCAGAGTAGCATGCAACCTACATCAACCCTACACCAACTGCTAACCCAAACCAAAGACCTATTACCCACTCTGGACAGGACCAACGTAATATACAAGATCCCTCACAAAGACTGCGACAAACATTAGCCACAAGAGTACAGAACATCAACTAGCAACAAAAAGACACAACCAATACTCACTCATCACGATCCACATGGATAAGGAAAATCACCAGTTTGATTGGGACAACACCAGGATCCTGGGACAAGCCAAGCAGCGACGAGCACAGGAATTCCTAAAGGCCTGGTTCTCTAAGAAGGCCATCAACAAACACGTAGAGCTAGACCCTATATATACTCCACTGCGAAGGAAAATTGGAAGTGAGGTAATCCAGCTCAACGGACACCAGAGTTTAAAATGACAGGTGGGAAAACACAACAGTGCTTCATCAGAGGCTGCAGCAGGGTAATGAAATGTCTGCGGAACAACGAACCAGCTCGGTGAGCCAACCAACCTCAACTAAGGAAATTTGAATTTAGTTGACTTAGCAAATCTGGAATTTAAAAAAAAGGTCGTGAATGAAGATCCAAGAAAGCAGCTGTCCTTACCAGGTCTGGCTTACATGTGACTGCAGATCTGCAGCGTCAGATCACTGTGACAGCACCTTCTCATGGACCAAATGGCAGTTTGCTGTCGCAATTAAGGATGATTGCTCAAATCACTGATAATGGGCATAGGGCAAACAAATAAAGAAGGTGAAGATGGGTTTCCATTCCGTGGGGGTGCTGACATTAGTCTGGACTGGAAGGCCAATTAGGATTGGTGATGAGGACTATTCTGTGAAAGAGCATAAAAAAAATCTCTTATGGCTTATATTCTTTGCTCCCAAAGATATTACCCTAGAAAAATATGTTGAATGTACTTAGAAAAATTTTTAAATTATTTATTTCTACCCAATTAGATTGACTTAAACCAGCCTTGAGTTTTCTGTAAACACCCTCCCATCTATGCGCTGAAACATTCTACCACTTTGCTGGTGTCAAAGGCCCTGCAACCAAATCCCATTGCATTATCCAATCCAATTTATTCCTCAGTTCTAACCATATGCCTGTGCTGATTGTTCTCTTACTAGTGTTGTAAAAATATATTTAATTAATAAACTACACTTCTTCCACTTCCAATTTAACCAGAAATATTTTTCTGCTAGCTGTGACCAGTTTGCAGCTAATGTCCCTGGCCAAATTTTATATCTGCGTAGATGTATTTGATATTGCGATTCAATTAATTTTTAATTATTATATGCTGTGTGTTAATATATTAAAGTTGGACTCTAACCTGTCATTCAGCCCTGATGCTGGTCATTCTCACACCCATATTTGCTTTTCTAGGAAGTTGGTTAGCTCAGCTGGCTGGATTGCTGGTTTGCAATGCAGTGTGATGCCAACAGTCTGAGTTCATTTCCTGTACTGGCTGAGGTTGCCATGAAGGATTCTCCTCGTCAACCTCTCCCCTCCCCTGAGGCATGTTGACACTCAGGTTAAACCACCATCAGTTCTACCTCTCTGATAAGAGAGAAGCTCTATGGTCTGGTAAAACCTATGGTTGCTGTATATCCTTATGTCCATTCTCAATCCTTATATCAGGCTCTAACTGCTTCTTGGACAGCCCTCTTCCTCATGGTGACTAGGTTAACATTGTGGCTGTGCTGCCTTTAGTTTTTCTCCTCATTGGTAACACTGCATTCTACTTTATTGGGTAGTCCAGCCAGTCAACAAGATAGAGCAAACTGAGGGGAAATGGAAGAAAGTATTGTGGAGACAGTGATATGGTCAAAATGAGCAGGTGAACATGGAGGTAGGAATGATGCAGGTGGAGTGGCGGCATTTCCAAAGTCTGTCACCTTTTCACCTGTGCTAGAATTAAATCTGAGGTGGGAAGGTCCATAGTTGACCTTCCTGTCCTGCCTCTAGTCAAGGCCCTTATGACCCAGTTAGGACCATTTAAGGTCCTTTGACTGCTGCTGTTGAGATTAGCCCACCTTCTAGTGGACCTGTTGTCATGTATTGTACTGATGAGTCAACGTGTGTCAGCTGGTTGGAGAGAAGAAATATTCAGGGAAAGTTATTTGACCAAAGACAGTCAGTGCCTGGTTAAAGGTGATGGGCAGGGTGAGTTTTCTGACCCTCATTTCCCATTTATTGTTTTCCTCTCTCCCCTTGTTAATATGTCTCATCATTCCAAAGTGATCCCTAGTCCCCACTTTTTAAATTCTAAAGTGACCATGCAGTCAATGTCCTCTGCCTGTGTGTACTTGATTAACAAACATCTCTTACCCACTCCCAATAAATGTTCATGTTTTTTCTGTTTTACAAGCCACACCATTTAGCATATTTGTCCTAACCTCTGCAGCTTTCTGCATTATTCATTATAAAAGATCTTGCAATTCAGTGTATATGTCTCTGCCGTATTTTTTCTTGCCACAGTCTGTTACTCACATGAAATTGCATCTGCCTTGTCTGCCATTCTGTCCTTCTTGCCGTTCGCTATAACTGATCGTTTGTGTTCATAAATTCTGGATTAAATTTCTCTAAATCATGCAAATTATCTTGTGTATCAGAAAGTAATAGCCTTGTCACTGAACACTGAGGTATCACTTATGTCCGTTTTGCAACCTGAATGACTTCTTGCTTTTCATTTGGGAGCAGTATGTGTTTTAACTTTTTTATTGAGAAGAGGGTAGACCTTCTGGCCCCATTAAAATCTCTGATGGATCATTCATTGTTTTACATTTCTACTTCTGGCCTTGTAATATTAACACTGCTATGTTGTAGACGTAATTAGCTTCAGAACCTTGCTCAATCAGGTTCTTTATTTATCCTATATTTAATACTTCAAGTGTGGACCTCTAAAAGCAGGTTAATACCTCTAAAACACATGAATTATGGAAGTCCAGACCTGCATTTGTCGCATGAAGTAGTCAAGTTAACTATACAAAAAGGTTCATGGCCATGCATGAGGTTTCTTTCTTCTTCCCCCTCATCCCAGCCACTTCTCTACTGATTGCCATCATTATCCTCTTGTAAAGCAGTGATTTCTTTTTGGGAGAGTTACAATAAAAACTAGCATTTAGAATGGTGATAAACTTAGCGAAGTAGAGATAATTTGCTTGTAGGGAAGATTAATTACAGATTTCTCAAGTCACAGATACCTTTGTTTTATATTTTTGTGCAGGATGTGGGCATATCTAATAAGGTCAGCATTTATTATCCATTCCTAATTGCCCTTGAGGCAATGGGTGGCACACTATCATCTTGAGCTCCTGCAGACCTCATGATGTACACCCATAGTACTATCAGCGTTCCGGGATTTTGCCCAAATAACTCCAGAACGCATTATTCGCCATGTACCTAATTTGCATTAGTTATTCCTTCTGTGGAGTGGTTAGAGATTAAGAGACATTTTATGGAAAATTTAGTTTAACTATTGCTGGCATAGAGTGAAAACTAGAGAATTATGCTAAATTTTTATTGAATGTTGTTTGGATTTCACTTTTGAGTTTTGAGTTTAGTTCTGTTCCATGTACTATAAAAAGGATACAGAAGCGCTGAAGAGGATGCCGAGAAGATTTACAAAGATGATACCAGAAACATGTAGTTATACATTTCGGAAAGAATTGATAGTCTGGGGTCTTGTCTCTTTCTTGGGAGAAAAGGAGTCTGAAGTGTGGCTTTATGGAAGCTTTTAAAACAATGAACAAGTTTAATAGAGTGGATACAGGGAGAATGTTCCCTGTTGTGGGGAAGACCAAAACTAGGAACATAAATACAAGATATTCATTGAGAAATCTAATAGGAAATTCGGAAGAAAACTTCTTAGCCACAGAGTGTGATAAAGATGTGGAATTCACTACCATGGGGAGTTGTTGAAGTGGATGGTATGGATGCATTCCAGGGAAAACAGATAAGCCAGAAGTTGAGAGGTTTGAGTAGATAGTTGCAATGGTTAATTTGGGTAAGGAAAGACGGAAGGAAGCATAAGTGGAGCATAATTACTGGAATGCACTCGTTAAGCCGCTTGGCTTGTTTTTGTGTTGTATGTCTTTATGTTTGGTCATAAGTGTCATTTGAGCAACAAAGTTTTTAGTTTGATTGCTGATATAACAAGGTGTAGAGCTGGATGAACACAGCAGGCCAAGCAGTATCAGAGGAGCAGGAGAGCTGACATTTCAGGTCTGGCCCCTTCTTCAGAAATGGGGGAGGGGAGGGGAAATTCCGAAATAAATAGGGAGAGAGTTGGGGGGCACGGATGGAACATGGATAAAGGAGAAGATGGGCGGAGAGGAGACCGACAGGT